>NW_026000174.1:49965026-49984209 GCF_001458135.2 Marmota marmota marmota | reverse complement strand
TTTTTTTTTTTTTTTTTTTTTTTTTTTTTTTTTTTTTTTGCCTCACTGGCTGTGATAAAGCATTTTGTTAAAGGCTAACATTCTGGTTAGTATTCTACATTGTGTATAAATATTTGTTTCAATTTGACCTAGATTAGGATTAAAAATTCTGAGAATGCACCCTGATTTTGAACGTGTTTGACTTTACTGTATTGCAGCCTAATATGATATTTTCTAATGGCACTGTAATACAGGTTTCATATTATTGCCTCCATTGTTTTATTTATTGTTTATTCATTGCTGAAAAGTTCAAGTCACTTGAATGGGTACGGCTCCTAAAAAAGTCATACTAACTTCTTGAGGTCCTAAGCAACTTAGTGAGACCCTGTCTCTAAATAAAATATACAAGGACTGGGGATGTGGCTCAGGGCTTAAGTGATTCTGGGTTCAATCCTCAGGAACAACAACAATAAAAAAAAAGACATGCTTTGAAGGATTAAAATGTCCTAATTGAGAACTTCGTTACCTGCAAGCATGGACTATATGTTCTTTTTTATATCGGCAGCACAAATACTTTAGACAGACTGACAGCAATGCCATTATGTAATGGCACTTATAAAAGCTTCCATCAATAGTGTGTGTGTTTGGTGTCTTCACATGGAACAAACTGGGTTATGGTAGTCAAAAGAGCCAAAGATTCAAAAATAAGATAGACTTGGGTTTTTAAGGTTTTGGCTCCATGTATAGTTTCACTAGAATCCTGGGGATGGAGAGTTGGATAGTAATGGGGGAAGCTTTCTGCATATTCAAAGATTGGATATGTAGGTGTTAGACATCTGTTACATAAATGACATGTGATAGTTACATGTTGTGATACTCACAGGGACATCAGACGAATCAAATGATATATGAAGCATGTGAATGAAATGTTTCATCTTTTTGTGTTGCATATTAAAACAAATGGATGGCTGCATTTAAAAAATTCAGGAATCAAGAAAGAAATGGTATGGGAAGCAAATACTTTATTTTCCCAAGGTGGGGGGAAGGAGTAAGTACAATATTGCTGCCAGAATATCCAATGTTCATACTTCTTAAAATATTACCTCTATATGAATTACTTGGGGATATTATTAAAATGTGAACTCAGATTCAAGAAGTCTGAGATAAATTCTCAGATTCTGCACGTTTTGGAAACTCACAGGTGATGCTGATGCTGCTGGTCACCAGCCTTGAGTAGCACAATATTATCCCTGCAGGTTAATAGGTATAATCAAAGGTCAACTAAGTATCTTACCATAAAAGATACACACATTTGGGGGGCTTTGTTTATCAAGAAAGTACCATCCAGGCTGGCCAAGCCCCATCTTGCCACACCATAAAGGAGCTTTCTGTATTTGCAGAATTATTATGTGTTGAGAAAGCACTGGACTTCTGCTTGTCTGGGCTTTCTGGCTAATGGAAGCAAGGTGTGAGTTTGTATGCAATAGAATTAGGAATAATCAGGATCCAAAGAGCTTATGTATTGCCAAGGCAGTAGAGCTGCTTCTTGTTTCTTCACAAGGTCTTACCTAATAGAGAAACTATTAGAGAAGGCAATGGATTGAATACTGAATGCCAACCCAAGCATTTTGAGTATGTGATTGCTTGTTTTAACTCGTCTCTTTCCCTGTATTTATTATATTGGGTTAGATACCTCAATTTTCTAAAATAAATATGAACAGAAGGAAATGATGTGAGACTTTCCCTCTTCTTTTATCTTTGAAATTAAATTCCTCAAGCAGGTACTGATTACTTATTTACCACATAGTTGACAAGATACTTTGAGGCTAATAATGACCAAGAAGTTAATTTCTAAGTATTCTCAGTTTATGTACAGAGGATAAAGACAAGGGAGGGAGGGAAGAAAAGGAAAAGAAAACAAACACAAGGCGCTTGAAGTTTAGATAATACTAGATTTGGAAACAACATACTTGGAGATCTGAAAATCTGAAGCAAATTGAAATCAGGTCCGCCAAGGAGTTAGCTTTGTGATGGAGAAAGAATTCAAGTGGGGATTTTGATCCTGGTCATTTGTACCTGAGCACAGAAAATAGCTTTAGACAAAGTCTTTGTCATATTGGAGGTATATAAATGGAGAATAGAAGTAAAGACATGCAGGTTAGTTAGTTCACCTAGCTCCATGCTGAGATTGAAATGTCCTGGGAATCAGCATAAGATAAGGTTTTGTGAAGGACAGATGGAGGAAATCTGTGTATAGCAGGTCCAGGCCTTAACTGTGGCTTCACTAAAACTTTGATTGTTCATGTGCCTTGGACCCTGCAAGAAAAATATCACTTTTATGTAAACATTTCCCTTTAGCATATGGAACACAGTACTTCAGTAGGCACGGGAGTCAGTGGAGGGGAGAAGAAATACATCTCCATATTGCCATATTTACTCAATAGGTCATCATTCCTTCTTTTCAACTCTGCCACTCAGATCTGATAAGGATTTTCATTTCTCTAACTTAGGGGAATTTGAATTTTCTCAAATAAATTTTTGCCATGACAGTTTCTTTAGAGTATCGGTTGGTGGTAAAGGAAAAGCCTTTTGTATCTCCCCTTCTTTGATGTGCTTTTCTGATTCTGCATTTTCCTGGCTGCTGCTGTTGCCTCGATAGGATAGGTCTGGGGTATTTATTATGTACTATCTCCAGAGCCGGTGCAGTCTCAGGATCAGGTGTAGGAACAACTGAGATAACTGAAGATCATTAACCATTATCAAACCCAAGGGCAAATTTGGGGTCATATTCATGAGTTGAAAAAAATTCAGAATTCAGAAGTGTTCAGGAATAAAGAGTGACTAGAGCAAGACCTGGCCAGGGATTCGCAGTGTGAGGTGTTTGTTCTCACTGGATATTGACTGTGTTGACTGATACTACTTTAAAGACTTTGGGGGTTGCCACGGTATCTCCTTATTGTCCACCCTTGAAAAATACACTCTTAAGAGCACAGACGTACAGTATGAACTTGTGCTACAATAGAAACTTTGGATTCTTTTGAGTTTCACTAAGCAAAATAATATACCACTCCTACTAAGTTTGTTTAAAATTTATCCAATTAAAAATTAGAGTCTCGTGGACACAGACAATTGTGAGTCTATGAGACTCTAATTTTTTGTAAACTACATTCAGCTACAACACTTTGCAGCTTTATTTGCATTCTTTTAAGTTTGTTCTATCATTTCTACCGTCGTTAACTCATTTCCTCCCCAACACACCAAGTTTGGCAGTATGGGAATTGGGATACTTTGATTTTTTTTTTTTTTTTTTTTTTTTTTTTTGTCAACTCATGATGTCAGTTCCAAATTATATAATAACCAAACTTTGAAGGCATAGATATTTCATACTGACAGGAGTTTTGCTGGCCATATAGCATTCATTTTCTTTGTTTTTCAGTTAAAAGCAAAGAATAAAATAAGACATTGGAAAGAAATATGGGGAGTATAGAAAAGAAAGGGAATTAGGAAATAAAACAAATATTTATTGTATGCTAACAATTCTGAATGCTTTTCTAGTTTCTACATATGCATAGTTGTACTTAACCCTTGCTATGACTTTCTGTTAGTTAGAATTTGTCATTGGATGCACATCATTTGTGGGTGAAACAAAGAGAGATTCCAATCCAAAATCAAAGTCCTGCAGCCATGCCCAGCAGAGCTGAGCTAAAGGTCTGAATCTCCCACTGCTCCACCACCTGGCCCAGAAGTGAGATGGTCTTAGCTGCTGTAATGTACCATTCTATCCCGTTTTCACAAAGTATCTTGAACTATGCCAAGATAAGCAATTGAGATAAAGGACAGAGGGTAAAAATTGAGTAAAAGTTACAGATCAACTCCCTTCCAAACAGATTATTTTCTTCGTTCACTTTGAACTTAACATATGTAAGGTGTTTTATAATGGTAATAATCTTTTTACATGAATATGACCTGTCTGTACCCTAGTCAGTGACATGGAATCATACTGGGTACTATCAAGCTCTTTAGAATGCTGATATATAGTCTGTACATGCTTAATATGCACACATTGCTTTATAAAACAAATCAAAATGACTTTCTTTTCTTTCTTTCTTTCTTTTTTTTTTTTTGGTGTGTGTACCTGCACATAGAAAATAGCTTTAGACAAAGTCTTTGTCACATTGGAGGTATGTAATGCATATATAGATTTTGGTGTTACTAGTAAATGTGTTCTCAGCTCTGCACATTTGTTCTTTTAAAGCTCTCTTTATTATGCACTTACTGTGTGAGGAGTTGTATCAGTCAGAACTATCTGAGTTCTGCTGTTATAACAAATCATCCCTGAATAACATAATAGAAGTTTAATTTCTGTGAATGCAAGTAGACTGTGGGCTTTGCTATTCTCCAAGGCATCTCCCTTTGGAGGGACGTGTCAAGGGGGCAGTCTGTTTCTATTTGTGGGCTTTATGTTTTCTATATGTGGTTTCTAAATCAATGTCTATTCCATGGGGAAAGAGCTCCGTATGCTTCAGGGGCTTTTCTCTGCCGTACCCTGCAATTGACACACTACATTCTGTTCACTGTTACAGAAGAAACCTGCCTACAAAGCCAAAGCAACAGCAGGGGTACACAATAACCCATTCTGGCAATCCCTCAGAAAGGATTTCAAATGAGTTACCCAGACCACAGACAGGAGTTTATTAGAAAAAGTGAGAGTATAGATGTCCACTACAGGCACCAAACAGACTGCCTCTGGAGAGAATGGTGTAGCTTTTACAGAGTCTGGATTTTTTAAGGGTTTGGATTCCTTTGTTCTCGCCTTAGTTTCTCATTTCTGATTTATCAGCTTATTACATTTTGTATAGCCCTTGGTACTTTTTCTTTGTGAGAGTGGTAATGGCCTGGTCACAAGGAGTGGATGTAGTAACGTGGTCTTCAGTCAATGATTCCTTCAAGGGGCTATCGTTAATTATGGCTGGAAGAGATTTGGCATACTTGTTCCCATTTCCCAGACCCATGCCTGCCTTGATAAAGTTCCCTGTGATTTCCCAGTTCTGCGAACTAAGGACTCTCTTTGATGCATATGTCCGATGTCCTTCCTGTAGGTATCTTTTATTGTCCTCCCTTCCATGCACCTGCTTATGGGCACATACTCTTGTTTTTCAGAACACTTTATCTGGCTCTACCTGACTGTTTTGATAATCATGGGGAGGGAGTGTTCTGGGAAGTATAGTGTTCTCTGACCTGACCCTAAAGAAAGAACCCACAGATACCAGTAGGATGTGGCTGTAGCTCAATGTTAAAGCTCTTGCCTAGTGTTGGCAGAGTTCTGGATTCCATACCCAGAACTACAGTAAAACAAACACATAAGAAAACAAACAAAATAAGCAGGAAACTAAAAATAAATTATATATTTACATTTACACACACACACACACACACATACACACACCACACCGGGGGTGGGGTGGGGGGGAGATCATGAAGCTGTTGGTGTATTACAAGTTCTTGAGAGAACAAAGATTAAATTTGTTGTTAGTGGTGGTGGTGGTGGTGGGGATGGGAGACTGGGATTGAACCCAGAGGTGCTTTACCGCTAAGCCACGTCCCTAACCCTTTTTACTATATTATAAAATTTTGAATTAGGGTCTCACTAAGTTGCTTAGGGCCTTGCCAAATTGCTGAGGCTGTTCTCAATCTTGAGATCCTCCTGTCTCAGCCTCCTTAGTCCCCAGGACTACAGGCATAGGCCATCACAGCAGGCTACAAAGATTACATTTTAAAAGTGATCTCCTTCTATGAGAACTACAAAATCATATGAGGAAAATAATAATCACAGGGGAATATTTAGGACCATATTACAATTTGGCAGGGCCTATAGTTCCTTAGGCCAGCAGCTACTGTTTTCTTAAGAGAGTTCCTTTATCATCTGAAGTAATTAACTTGAGATTATTAAAAATGCCCATTTTATCTTATGCTCCTGCTGCCTTCTTTGTTCTGTTAAATGGAGGTCAAATATATTTAAAAACCAAGCCTTGGTCTTAGAGCTTTGGAAAAAAAAAAAATAAAAATGAGCTAGTGGCCTAGGGGCAGCTCTTTCTTTTTTCATAGGAGGAAGGGACTTTTCTACCCCACTGTGCCTACAGCCCTGAAGGGCAAGATGAAGCTGTACACCCTAATAGCTCTTTCTTTCTTAGGCACTTGTTCTTTATACTGTCTCAGAACTTGTGATGGGTGTGGACAAATACTGAGACAGTTTGGTGGCCTGGGCCATGCAAAACAGCAAAGCATAGGCAATTTGGAAAGATCTACATTTTGAGAACAAATCAGAATAAAATAAAAAAAGGCCCTTGTGTTTTGTTTAGACTTCAGAGAATGAACAGGTCCAATGAGTTAGATTGAAGATTACATTACTTCAGAAAGTTTGTAGATTTTCTTCTTGTGTCTGATACAAAAGTTTCTCTGAATCTTTTTTATTGAAAAATAATTGGTAAAGAAGTATCACAATTAGAGATTATCATGTTGATTTGTAAGAAATGGAAAAAAACTGTACCATTTTTAAAAAGTTTTTCTTGTAGTAAAAAGTATTTCTACTATTTATATCTTATTTAGTACTATACCATGCTTTACTCATTGACTTGTGTATTTAGGTTTAGCTGTCAAGGGTTTCTTCTTGATAATTTGTCTTAATTTTCAACTTTCTTTGACTTCAAGGTCATGCCCATATAATTGGTTTGCTCTGGCATTCAGACATAAGGGTTTGGTAAAGGCTTTCAGCTAATTTGAAGACTAAGCATAATAGTTTCTGAAAACATGAAGATATTCTAGAAAGGCAAACTGTGAAAAATTACACAAATAGCTCTCATGATAATAATGACATAATTGTGAACATATTTAATAGTCAGAATTCATGTTTAGTCAAAGTGTTGTACAAACATATTTTTATTTAATCTGTGTAGTTGTGTGTGATGGGGACTATTACTAAAGAGATGTTAAAGAAAATGTCCAATGTCGTATGACCACAGCACATCTTTCTGACCTATTTTAAATAAGTCAACTCTTATCTTGTTATAAAATATTTAGATGGTTTCTAAATGTATGGAAATCCACAAAACCAAAATATAATTATATGAAACTGCAACCTAAATTGTGTTCATTAAAAGCACCGAGAAGGTGTTCACTTTTTACACAGAAATATCCAGTGGAAGAATCAATTATGCCATAGTTCTTTTGTCTGATTTTTAAAATTTGCTTCTTCCATGTTCAAATATCAGTTGTCTGAGTCTAGCAGTCTCTATTTTGTCTTTTCTATATATTTTTATTTTATGGGTGATCAAGAACATTTATGAAACATACAAAATGCTTTCTATGGTATATTATTAGCTTCTAATAATATTATAGATTTTTGAATGACTTGGAAAGAGGAAAGAATGGAGTCAGAGATACCAGTTAGCAACTGCCACAATCCAGGCAAGATGGTATGAAAGTAGTTAAAATCGTATCTCTGATGGAAGAAATCAGTCTCTACAAATAAGACCAATATCCTCTCCTGCAAAAGGAAGGCTCTTGAACTTGCAAAGAATTGTTTCAATTATTTTGGCTTTTTTATCTTTTACTTTCTTCTTGTCCACATTACAGAGGATTCTATTAATGAATAAGCATCTCTTTTAAAGAGTGAAAATAGAAATGCACAGAAATTTTTAAAAAAATTGAAATGTACCTCTATAGTACATAAAAACTACTTCTGTAATTGATCCGCAAATTTTCCTTTCAAGTAATTTTTGTTCCCACTCTCTCTAGCAAGAACATGTCCAAGAACATTTATTGACATTAGGGAATTTCTACCTCAATAAGCTTTGATGCATAATAGAATTTCGTTTGTCCCATCTTACAGAGAAAGTTGGAATTGAGAGAAATAGTGGTGATCTTCCATTTTGTCCCTTGAATTATAGAAAGAGATTATATAAAAGGTTGACTCATCTGTTCTTGATTTTAACCACTAGTGCCTTTATTACAGATATCAAATTTCAGATAGTTAAATAAGTAGAAAGTGACTTATATGTATGCATTCCAAATATGTGCTATACAAAATACAAACCATGTAAAAATTTAATGTATGTGTTTATATACATGCTCGATTGTGTGAAGTCTTGAATGTCACACTTTAGGAAATTGAACTTTTCATTTTGAACATCTACAATGCCTGCTTACATGTCATTTCTAAAATGTGCCTGAGTGAGTGGTCCTACTACATTTCTAAATAGGCTTAAAAATTGCTATCTTACAGGGCAGAATGAAGTGAGATAATTCAGACAAAGTGTTTGATTTTGCACCTCGCACTTAATAAGCATTCAGTAAATTTTAAATATGCATATACTGTTTAAATATAGTTTGCATTATCACAAATTGATCATATAATTTATTATAAGCATGCATGTTGGTAATACAAGTTTTTGGATACATATAAATACATAGATATGCGCATATATATACTTTTAGCTTTTTTCTCTTAACAATGACAGCTTCACTAGGCAGATAGTCCTAGAGCCACCTTTGATGAAATTAGCTTGGGTTTGCATTTTGTTTTGGTTATTTCTACTCTCAGAAGCTACTGTAAATCAGAAATTAGATGCCAACCATGAAGTTCTGACTTCAACTGAGTTGAGATTCAAGCTTGGTTTCTATATCTTGCTTTTCCTCCTTTACTTACTCATGTCCCTACACATCATTTAATAATGATTTACTGGATCTCAGTTTTGTGCCAGCCATTATCACCTGCTTTCATGAATCTTGCAGTCTGTAGAGGAACACACATAGAAGCAAACAATTGCAATAAAACAATGTAAACGTGGGCAACACATGGGCCTTTTACAGTGAGGAGGTATCTACTCTTTCAGATGGACACCTGGTTTATTATTGTGGACATGTTTGCCTATAGTTAAGGTAAATAGAGAAGAATAGAAGCTAAAAAGAACAAACATCAAGGAGCATTCCATTCTACATTTTATCTATCGCCTTGTCTTCATCTACCACCTACGTGCTGCTAAAGACGTTCAAATGATTATCAGTAATTGCTAACACCTTTTCTTATCCCAGAATCCTATTTCCATCTGATATTTGGCAATCTGTAGGTAGATGCTTCATTGGTATCTAAAATTCTTTCTGCTTATGATGAATTTATTGTGTCCTTCCATATAACAAAAAGTGTTTTTCTTCCATATGTTCAATGCCTATTCAATATATGAGCTCCTGAAAAATTCCTCCAACTGGAGTCTAGGAATCTCCTTCAATGTTTAGTGCCTGCACCATGTGGATGACTGGTCATCAAATCTTCCTTATCCTCTGCCAATTTTCTTTTTCATTCTCCTGGGTAAACACATGCAAACACACCCCTTGTGCCCCAAATTAGTAGGATAAGAAAGCAATTTTCAAGTTGCTAGGCAGCGGCAGATGAAGAGAAAGCTCAGAAAATTAAGTCAGTGACTTGGTTGTCAAGTACCATCACTCTGTTGTCTCTTTTTCTGTGCTTGTAAAATGTTTTTCTATTTAACATGGAATTAGAGTTTTAAATTCTATTGATCTGTAAACCTTAAAAACAGCCCCATACACATCTCTGCATCAATATTCTTATCTGCATTTGTTTTTCTCTTACATCACTAGTATCTTATTCTTCCAAGGGGAGTTCCAACTATGAATTGGCATCGTTTTCAAAGATCCAACTGCTTAGGCTAGGGAAGGGACATTAATTAGTACTGCAGCTCAGACTTAGGGAGAAATACACTGCTTGTTGATGTTATCATTGAAAAGAAATGATTCACATCCCAGCCATCATAACAATGAAATATATCACAAATTTGGCCCTGGTCATAATTTGTTTCTGAGTATTCTGGAAATTTCTTTGTCATCCATACTCTTTAAAGAATCATTTGTTTATTCATAAATATAAATGCAAAAACGATCTGGAGCATAGTAGTAGTGTTACAGTAATTAGCACATCCTATTTCCTCTCAATCTGTAGATACAGATATAGCAGTAAATGCTTAAACCCCTAAACCTGGGTAAATGTTCCTAAGTCCCTAAATTAAATATATTGGAAAGAGAAATATGAAAATTTCTTTTTTTCCTTCTTTTTTATTTTATGTTTTCAAATAGTTTAATGTCCTGACAAATATGTGGGTGAGGGTGATAGTAACATTAATATTATAAGCTAAAAAGAGCAGTTCAAATACATCTTTACAATGTGGGTTTTAAATGGTATAGAGCCATAGCTACAGAGGAAAAGGCTGCAAGGAGCGGGAGGAATTTAAAAAAAAAAAGAAGACAGTTGTTCCTTGAATAGGTAGTAAAAAGAAAAAGTTAAATTTGTCTTGAAGATGTCTTAAGTAAGAGGGTTATTAGTTTCTGAGTTCCCAAGTGACTATTTTTTTTTTCCCTTCTCTTTTGGCACGTATTAAAATGTCTGATGTACCTTAATATTTTACATCTTTTTCTGCCTGCATATCCTGATCTGGCGTGGTAACCTAGCATTGTTAGCAAGCAGTGGTGTCATTGCAACATGCATATTTACTGGTCCTCAGGTAAAATTAGATTTTCTGAGCAAAAAGATTTTGTGCAGCTGTTACAGGACTGGGGCCTTCTGGGAAACTGAGGACACGCAAAAACTCCACCTTCAAACCCCAATTCTTACAATCAAGTCAGAAAGAGTTCAGACATGTCACTCAGAGTAACCGGCATGAGTTTACTGAAGTGTTAAGGGAAAGCAGACACTCAGAAAGGAAAGCAAGGAACCGGGAGATGGGCAAGGGAGAAATGGAAGATGGAGATCAGGCAGAGATACACAGGAGAGTTTGTCAGAGCTGACCAATAAAGGAACATCTCTCCAGAGACAGAGAGAGGCAAAAGGGACTAGGGGTAAGGGACTTTTATGGACAAGCTCAGAGATAAGAGCTGGGTGGGTCCTAATTCCTGTGGTTAAAGGAGGAGTTGGTATGAGGAAGTGGTGATATGCCCTTGGGCCAGAAAGTGAATTTTTTCTTAAAATGGCAGCTATCACTTAAGATGGCCATCCAGATGCTAAGCAAGGACCTGACATTCTCACGGGAGAGAATGTGTGGTCTGAGAGAGTAGGGGGACAAGGTGCATTTCCTGCACTCAGTTTTATTGGGGATCCCAGAGAAGTTTCCAGAGAGTGTCACCCCGGTCCACCTTTTGACTTTTGACTGACAGCAGCATGACATCAGACTTTCAAGTCCCCAGTGCCTTGACAACTCTAGGTCACCTTGACCCATAGAATCAGTTCTGATTGGGTTCATAAGCATAAATTCTTAAAGATTTTATGGTTAGGAGGAATTATCCTTTTCTCCCTGAGTTTTGAGATCTGGTCTAGGAAAAGGGTCACAAAAGTCTCCCCTTTCAGGATAACTTGGGTTTGTTCCTCTTGTTATTTTGGGTCTGCATTTCTCCTGCAGATAAGGAATAGTTTCTGAAGAATGTGACATATCCTCTCTACTTAAGCCAGGCAGTGCTACAGGTAAATTGCTTATTGGAAGAGAAAGCATGTGAAAGGGTCAGCATAGTTGGCCCATTTTATAAAATTATTCCCTTAACTTCATGTTCCCACTATTCACATCTGTCTGTCCCCTACCACAGCCACCCCCTAAAAAATCATTTCCCAGAGTTTCAAGTGAAAATACTGACAATGGGCCTTACTACATCCCTTTTCAATATATTATCATATCTTTTAAATGAGAACAGGCAAAAATTGCACCAAGGGAAAGTCTCCTTATTCACATTCACCTGTTGATGTGAGCAGGAATCATCTGTTTGAAAGGATGCCTGTGCACATCCTCACAACAAGCGGAGGATCATTGTTTGCAGCAGCTTATAACTTACAGTGAGGTGTTTTAGATAAATATGAATGCTAGTCATTATGTGGCATTTAGTCTGCTTTCTGTAAACCAGATGAACGATGAACGAGGGATTTTTTGGATAGCATAATAGTTTTTAACATGGATGTAGAAGGACAGTTTATTATCTGTTCTCTCCTTCTTCCTAAGAGGTATGTGTTTCACTTTGAAGTATATGAGTATGTGAGGTACATATTATTTTACCACNAAAAAAAAAAAAAAAAAAAAAAAAAAAAAAAAAAAAAAAGAAGTATACTCTCATAAAAAGCTTGCAAGTCACAGTGCACCTTGTAGTTTCCTTGAAATGAAGTCCAAACTATAGTCTGTTCCTCTTTGCCAATTTATCTGGAATCTACAGAAACATGGGCATACATGGGATCCTAAACTCCAATAGATTCGGCCCCACTGGAAGAATGCAATGCTTTAAATGTGAAATTTATGTAGTAGATGTCCTAGCCTTTTTGATAATGCTTGGTTGAGAGTGGCTAAGAGGACTGCATTTAGAAGAGACCATTGAGGGAGACAAGAAAAAAATGAACAATGAGAGAGACAAGAGTTAATGGAAAGAGAAAGAGCTTCTGGCTGGAGGAGGAAGACTCTAGAGTCAATCCTGGATTTGAATCCTCCCACTTATTAGCCACTGCTTTTCTCTGCAATCAAAACATGCAGATTGGGGCTGGGGGTGTAGCTCAGTGGCAGAGTGCTTGCCTAGCAGGTGTGAGGAGCTGGGTTCAACCCTCAGCACCACATATAAATAAACAAAGGTATTGTGTTCATCTACAACTAAAAATATTTTTTAAAAATAAAAATAAACATTACAGATTGCTACCTGGATGACTCTGCTTAACATATGACTCATCTTGCTCCTTCCTTACTTGGCAGGCAGCGGATCTGCCTTCAATGGTGGACCTTTCCCCCTTCCTAACAAATCGTTTAAATTTTTCAACAAAATAAGAATCCACCATCTATTGTTGTATTTCAGGTTTCTTATTTTTTCAAATAACCTTATTTAGAAATCTGTGATATACTCTGGTGCTCCCCACCCCCACCCCCACCCTTTTCCCAGTGTTCTTGTTCTCTTTCCTTCTCTTTTTAGTACCCATTGTCTCTAAAGTTTACATAACCACAACCCCAGCTCTCAACAAGGAATAATTGACTCAAGAACGCAGGGGAGTGATCCTGCATTTAAATGAGAAGACTTTGCTGCCCTTCTTTCCTCCTCCTCGCTCCTCTCCTTCCAGAAAACAAACAAAACTGTGCTTCAGCTCTGTGACCTTTTGAAATAATATTTTGGGGGGAAGAGTGTCGGTAGTAAACTCACTGACCTATTTCTAACTTCGGGAAGAAGCTGTGTTTAAAGGAGAGAGAACAGAGAGGCAGGTAGGCTGAGGACTGCCGCCGTCATAATCATGGCCTTCGAGGGAACATCATCTACTTATGTAGAATGGGAGGTATAAATATAGGATGACTTTAACACACCCCTGATCACCCAGGGGGAGCAGGGGAGGCAGGTAAAGATTATTTAATTAATTTGAAAACGGATTCCCGCCATAACTTTTATGCACCATGCCTGCTGACTGTAGCTTCCAGGTTCCGTTCATTTGCGTGGTATCCTCCACCTAGCTTTGTTTTCAGAAGGATCACTCTTCTTAAGAGTGGACTACTTTATCAGTGCTCTATGTTCCAAAATTTATATCATGTGTTGGTGCCCTATGCATAATGACAGAGAATAACAGCCTTTAGGTCTCACCTTTCAGGACAGGGAGACTGGAATTTAATTAATGAATTCTGTAAGATCCTTAGCACCCTGAGATAAAAGACTATAACCTTGGAGAACTGTCATTTCCCTAGTTCTTAAATCAATTCCTGTAGAGCCAACAGGCATTTCAATAACTATTGAAATGCAAAATGTGCGGCATGTGTACATACATATGTACATATATGAAATAAACAGCATTTTAATCCTGAAAGTTCCATTTCAGGGTAAAAATGCTGTTTATTTCATGTATGAAAGTTACCCCTACATGTTACCTATTTTAAATCGGAGGCTCAGAAGGAATTTCACAAGATCACAGTGCATATTAGGACCACAATCTAGAAGAAACCTGGTATCTGTTAGCCTCTGTGCTTTGCATGACATAGAAGATAATCTTGGTGTAGATATTCTATATATAAGTGCAATCTGACCAAGCCCTGAAAGAGAGATGGTTTGTGATTGGCCTCAAACCACTTTTAAATATAAACAGGGTTATTACTGCTGTATAAAATGTCATGAATAACTTTTCATACCATTGGATATAGGAGATGATATGGATTTGAAGCCAGCTCTATGTTAGGGAAATATTACTGGCAACAACCCATGTCATTTGCCCAGGCAGCAACCACCTGTAATTGGATGTAATATTGTGGTGGTGTTGAAAAGGCGTTGTTGAAAATTGCTTGTAGGAAGTACATGGAGGCCAGAAGATTGAATTTATTGGATTGAAACTGATCTAGCCTGAAATTGTTACTATTAGGATAGGTTAGTAGTCTGAGTCATAATAGAATGAGCTCTAGATTTTGAATGCGATAACTTGGGATAGAATATCCAAACCAGCATTCTCTTTATTAACTGCATGGCTTCGGGCAAATAACAGAACTTCTCTGTGTCTATATGTGTGCTTTTGTAAAACTAAACTAGATTTTTCAGATCATGTACATTTAGTGAGAATTAAAATGAGACAATTTAGGGTAAGTTGAATTGAATAGTGCTTATGACATGACTATAGTAAATTGTTAATTTTCTGGGTCTTTCAGTCTTCATCTAAATCTGAAGAAAGTGTCAGTAAGGATTAGGAAGTATGTTTGTGGTTTGTTACATAGACACAATCCTCCAGAAGGGATTTATGCTACCAATTAGGATGTCTATATCCTCTAGTAATCATGGAACTTCTCTAAGATTTTATGATCTTACTGCTAGATGTTTCCATCCATTACCTCACGTTTGATTGGCTAAATAAAACCTTTTAAACACATGAGACAGGAAGGGAACAATAGACCTTATTGTGTTAAAACTTCATTTTTATGGTAAAATCCTTCTTCCTAAGCTTACTTTGTTGTAGTAAAGTATAAAATTTTACTTTGGCACTAGAATCAGCTTAATCAATTAATTCCAAAGTTTCCAAGAAGTCATACTAAACACTATTCTTTTCCCTCCCAGTGGAGACCACACTCACTCATGACAGGGTTTTAACTATTCAAATAGCTCCTGTTTGCTTCTCTAGAAATAATGAATTTAGGCCCTTGATTCAGGTAACCCAGCTGTCTGGATAATTCATGCTTTTATGCAGGCAGCTTGTAGGGATTCTTTTCCACAATAGTTTTATTAGTCTCTCCACATTTTACAATTACTTGTTCTGAGTCAATAATAGTGGCCTATATAGCAGGTTCTTAGAGTTGTTGTATTGACTGTATGATTTTAAGAGCACAGTTTTGACCTCCATCTGTCTAATATTGTCTTGGTGGGATTCTGCCTAAGAGCACGGTGGAGACAATAAACAAATTGACATTTGGGAACATTCCAACTTTTTAAAGCTATAAGAGTAAGATCAGTAGATGAATGAATATCAGAAGTCATATTAAGTTATTGATGATTTCCATTCATAATAATTCCTTAATTTTTTTAGTGCTAACATTTTGGTACTAAATGATAAAGAGGCACAAAATGAATTAATGATAGAGACAAAAAAAATGAATTAAAACAGACTCTCTCTTTCTATGAAACAGCTTTAAGTATTTGGGGGGGGGCACAGAACCTGGAGAGGTAATTGTGTTATAATGTGGTGGGTATAATGCAAATCATGGTAGAACTAATTGCTTTGCTAAATTCTCTTAACTGAACTTGGGGAGGAATTGTGTGTTTAAATGTTTCCCCAAGGAGCGGATGCTCAAGGTAAGACTTAAAGGAATAGGAATTAGCCAGGAAAGGAAGATTCAAGGAATATGAGTTGTTAACTTATGTTCCATAGAGTTTTTGTCTTTTATTCCAGCATTGGAAGGCCATAAAACATTACGCTTTCTGGTGGCCTTTTAAATAACAACTGAGAGAGGGCAACAGAAAACAAAGCAGGTTATAGCATTAGAATCAGGAACTCAGACACTGAGGGCTACCTGCCAATATAGAAGGAAAAAAAGTATTTTGGAGTGAAAATAATTGCAATATAGCTATCCTTTATGAAATCCATACTCTGTGCAAGCTAGGAATTTTACATATTATTTGCATATGAAGCACCTCTCCCAAAACTTGTGTGTTGAAAGCAAGGTCCCTAGTGCAGCAAGGTTCAAAGGTAGGACATTAGGGAAATGATTGGTGAGAGTTGTAACCTTACCAATGAATTAATCAATTTGATGGACTGATAATTTGAGAGGACTACTGGGTGGTAATTGTTGTCTGGTGGGGAGTGCTGGGCCATATCTGTGTACCTCCCCCCACCCCCACACCCCTTCCTGATGTCTTAAACAGAATAGCTTTCCTCTCTCATGCTCTTCCACTGTGGTATCTGGTCTTACCTCAGAAATGGAGTCAGCTGACCATGTACTGAGACTTAAAACATGAGCCCAAAATAAACTTTTCTTTTCAAAGTTTGTCAGGTACTTTGGTCATAGTCACACAAAGCTAACACATATAGCATTTCTTATTTAACCCCTGCAACAAAATTATGAGTTCAGAATTATGCCAGTTTTAGAAATGAATCAATCAATAAAAACTTACAGGAAATTGCATATACACAGATTTGAGTTGAGGGGTTGAGACTAAGACTCTGGTTTATTTTAGTCGAAATATCATCATCTTTGGGCTATATTGTCCTTTTTTATGTTCAGTTGCATTTGTCATCATGCATTTATTAAGGGCACCATAAGTTATTTAAGGCATAAATTAAAGAAAGCTGGAAAAGTAAGACAAATAATGAAAGAATTGGACTTTGGGACATATACAGACAGAGAAAAGTTTATTGAATAAAGTCCACCTTGTAGAGATGTATTTAAACATACATGGCAAAAGACATGAATGCTAAATGTAACTTAAGTTATAAATAACCAGATCATTATGTAATAAGGATTTTAATGATTTTAGAGGTTTGACAGCCTCTATAGAATAAAAAGCTATTGCATTTTCAAAGCTATCTTGTGGGAAATATTCAAAACTTAATCACTTGAGGATGTAAAGTTAAATTAGATAGAACATGTCTCTGATATCTGAAATGGTTTCTCTGCCTAAATTGTATGCACAAACACACGTATCATTCAAAGGCTTAATTTTTACAAAATACATATTTCAATGCATTTAAATAATGATTTTTAATCTAAGAAGGAAAGCACTTAGAAGAGGATATCTTTTAGAAATTAATTTTCAGGTAGAAGCTAAACTATTATAAAATGTTTTAGAAACTGAAGACTCCTTAGAGTGAATTGGGAAACATGTAGTCATTTTAAAATAATTAGTTTTCTAAAGGAAAACATGAATGGATGGTCTTGGAAAGGAGGCAAAGAATTAATTTCCCAGAAGGCCCTGTAGGTAAAATTATGGTTGGCACATCTTGTTCTGCAGATACATCCCTTATTGGTATCTTGACTGTTCTCTTGAGTGACATTTTGAATTAGCATGTGCTAATGATTGTCCAATATCACAATCAAGAAAATCACCTTTATGGGCTGAGTTTGTGGCTCAAGTGCTAGAGTGCTCACCAAGCATGTGTGGGACACTGGGTTAGCTCCTCAGCACGACATAAGGACAAAATAAAGATATTGTGTCCATGTAAAACTAAAATAATATTTTTTTAAACAAAAGGTTGATAATTAGTTAAAAAAAAAAAAAAAGTAAGTCATCTTTCAGATATTTCACTCTGGATGAGCCCATTCTTGATTTCCCTTCTCGACTAAGTCTGACAGGAAATAGCCGAACTTGGTAGGTAGAAGTTTCAGGTTTCACAATATAAGTATATCCTGCCCAATCCCCCTGGATGCTTCTTATTCAGCAGTGAAAAGAAAATCATGTTATAGAAAGGGAACATCCAGCTTGCCTGACATTTTTGGGTACTTTGCTCTGGATCCCTGGGTTATACTAATATTCATTTTCTCCTGCCTAATGCATATTTAAGTCTGGCATCTTTTCTCCTTTTGGTTTTTAATGGTTTCTTTCCATTTCCTATTCCTTCTCTTAACTAGCCAGGCCTCATACCTTCTCTGATAACATGAAAAAACATGATACTGTTTTTGCCATGTGAACAGATACCCACAGATTCACCCATACTGAGGGTTGGACTTATTATCCTTTCATTCAGTCTTTTTTTTTTCTTCCTTGGGTGGTAGTGGGGTTCATGGATTGAACTCAGGAGCACTCAGCCACTGAGCCACATCCCAAAGCCCTATTTTGTATTTTATTTAGAGACAGCATCTCACTGAGTTGCTAAGTGCTTTGCTGAGTTGCTGAAGTTGGCTTTGAATTCAGGATCCTCCTGCCTCAGCCTCCCAAGCAGCTGGGATTACAAGACTGTGCCACCACCATGGCCAGCCCATTGTGTCTTTACAGTGGAAAGACAGTCTGTGTTTCTAACTTTTTCTTGTATTTGTTTTTAACTTTTTTCCAGTACTATGGATCAAACTCCAGTCCTCTTACAGACCAAACAAATGCTTTACCAGCCCTTTCCATCTTATTTTGAGACAGGGAGACACCGTCTCACTAAGTTGCCCAGACTGACCTCAAATTTGTGATCCTCCTGCTTCAGTCTCCCAAGTAGTTAGAATTTACAGGCACACATATCTGTGGCCTGGGGATTTTCCGTTATATCCTAAATATGCCTTTCCTCCAGTCAGACTAGTAACTATTCATTGTCCCTAAACACCAGCTTATGCTCCATTATTTTTCAGCTGTCACTCAAGTGGTTTTCTCTGGTCTGTTCACATTTATCAACGTATTGAAACTCCACCACCACTTTCTAACAACAGACCTTGATCTTTTGTACTAAGTGAACCCTTTCCCTGCTTTAAGCCTGCATGTCATTTACCTTGTTATCTTCCCTATGGACACATCCTAATTCACTGTGAGCACTCACTGGGTTACCTCAAATTTCCAGCACAAATTTCAGCATAGGAGGGGATAGATGAATGTCTATTGAATGTACAGGAATTATTTCTTTGAAACACATAGCTTTATTTAAGTGAAAATTGAATTCTGAAGCAATCAAAATGTCCACAGGTAGTAGAAAAGGATAAATGTGTTATATACATCCATATATATATATATATATATATATATATATATATAT
>NW_026000174.1:49958666-49964717 GCF_001458135.2 Marmota marmota marmota | reverse complement strand
TATTTTTTTTTTTTTTTGCTTTAGTCATTAAAATTAAGTTTACAAAAAAATTTTAATGCCCTGGGAACATGATTAAAGTACATTCTTGATATACCCAAGAAATTCTTTCTGTTTCCTTCAGAGGTCCCAGAATTTTTAATAATGGTATAATAATAATTGTTGAATCTTACTTGGTAGATATTTATAATGTGCCAGGGTATCTTCAGTTATTTTGCACCTTATTTAATATAGAAAAATAAATGGAGTCTCAAAACAGCTAAATGGTTTTCCCCAAGATCAAGTACTTTAAGTGAAATAATGAAATATTATGATTATGGACACTGAAATTGGAACACCTGAAATCAAATCATTTTTCCATCCCTCATTTTATTACTTTTCCTCAATTTATGATTTATTAGTATGTAAGGGAAATAATATAGTTGTGAACATCCAATAAGTAACACATCAGAATGTAGAAAGCTCGAGTTAAAATTAGCTATTTGTAAATCCATAAGCTAGTAACATACTTGGTTAAGTAAACATCTGTGAACTAAGTGAAGAAATGGAAGTAGTATTGGAACCCAAATCTGGATGTGTTCTTCACTGGGCTTTCCCATCCTCTTCTTATTGACATCCCTACTATTCTGGTGAGTTACTACATACACAGCAAAGACTATAGAACAAGAATCTGAAACTGCTGTCCAAATTAAGGTCAATCTAATAGATTTGTTCATCAGCTTAAACTATGTTCATCCTGCATGATTCAGATTTGTCTCTTAGAGAAATACAAATTGTTATATGTCAGGCACATTTAGAAAAAAGTATAAGCAGTTTAATATGTGAATTCTAAGGACTACTATAGTGCTAAGGGGAGAAAGCTGCAAGTATATTGTATACACAGGATTCTAAGTGTGTGCTTGAAGAACAGTTGTGTTGATCTCGCAGCCTAGAGTAGAGCAATGGTCACCAGAGGCTAGCAGGGGTAGCATGGATAGAAAGGTGGGATGATGTGCACCAAAATGCAGTTAGGAGGAGTTGTAGTGATGGATTTATTATATATATTCCAAAATAGATAGAAAAGAAAAATCTAGAGGTTTCCTTACACATAGAAATGATACATGTTTCGGGAGCTAAAATGGTAATTATGCTGATTTGATCATCATTGTATTGTTCATGTATACAATGTATACACATATAGAATTACCATACTTTGCTACATAACTGTGTACAGCTAGTATGGGTCAATGAAAAATAAAAATATTTTAAAATTCAAAAATAGAGAAAGGTTGACTGAAAAGAACTAGGAAATATACCAAAGTGTTAAGAGAGATTGTATTTTGATAATAAAATTATGTATAATCTCCTTTTGAAACGTTTTAAGTATTTCTGTGCACTTTTAAATATTATAATTTCTGTTATCTTTGTATTAAGAAAAATATGATTAAAAATGTCAGGTCTTTAAGCCTAAAGAACTGAATTCATTAGCTGTGGATCTAGAACTTCTAAAGCTAAGATTCATCTTGAAAGCTGTTGCTTTGAATCTTTAATACATATCAAATGATCTTCTACAGTATTAACAGTGATGAATTCCTACCCCAGGAGCACTTTGTGTTCCTTGCAAGGTCATCCAAGAAAGGTAGCGATCACACACAGTAGCCATGCATTCATTCTAATTAATACAATTAGGAACAAAATGATCTTCACAAGATAAATGCATATCTGAGTTTGGAAGATCAAATAGACTGAGTGATGCCCTCTCTCCAGCAGTAATCTTTTAGGTATCTACAATAGCATGGATACAAAAAGCCTGTTGAATTCTAAAACTTTTGTGAGGGTTACAATTTTTGGCAGGCTCGGGGACTACAGGCTTTCTACCATAAAACTCAACACATTTCAGCGATTCTCACTCCAGCTCAGAAGATAAATGATTACAGGAAGCCATAGTCTTAAAAGATTCACCATTCAGAGGTATTTGGACAATTAAAAGCAACAGACCAGTGGCTCTGGTGAATGCAGCTGAGGGTAATTTGGCATGTTGAAATTCCCTGGATGGAAGAGTGATGCAACTGTTCTTTCCTCTCTCTTTCTTTCTTTCTTTCTCCCTTACTTCAGTTCTTTCTTTCTTTTTAAAGAATAACGAGTGGTTCTGTTTTATTCCGTTTGCTAATTTGATGGATATTTAACTGAGTATTTCCTATGGGCCACGGATTCTTATAAATACTAGGGACACAGCAAGAATCGACATAGACAAAACTCCCTTTTCAGAGTTTATAATGTAGAGTGAACCTGGATGGATTAGTGGGAAAAATATATGAAAGAAAACAATTATACAAAGTAGATATGTGTCAAGAGCAGCAGTATCCCATAAAAGTCCCATCACTGACAAAGGTTGTATATCTGTGCTCTGCAATAGGGTAGCCCTTGGCTCCAGAGGTCTACTGAATACTTGCAATAAGTTAACTTTGATTAAATAACAAAGTTTTAAACTTTCATGTTAACTCATTTAAATAATCACATGGGTCTAGTGCCTACCTTATTGGAGAATATACTTCTGTATAAATATGTAGATACATAGTTGAGAATATAGACATGTATTTGAGGGGATGGATTATATAATTACATATATAATATATTTATAGCTACATATTTATATAGATATATGTTTATGCAGATCTATATAAATATATAGATAAAAGAAAAGACATGTATTTGGAGCTATTTGAGAGGAGAGATTATAGTTAAGGACTGGTCAAAAAGGGATCTTGAGGAGATATAAATATGAAAAATAGGTTAAAAAAAGGTCTGAGAATGTAACTCAGTGGTTGAACGATTGCTTAGCCTATCGTATGTTAGGACCTGGGTTCAATTTCCAGTACTGGAGATGGCAGGTGGGAGACAGACAAAAGAACAAGCACTATAGATACCTAGAAGAAAACTGTCCTGGACAAAAAGACTGTAGTATAGAGAACATGAAGGGTGCCACACGGCTTGAAAGTGGTGATGTGGAGACCCGTATGGATGCAGTGGAGTGAGTGGGTACTTGGGCACAAGAAAGGATGAGACGAGAAGGACCATGCCTGTGATGAAGGAGCGGGACTCTACCCTAGGTTTGTTGGTTATATGTATTCTCAATCTCAAACTTTATAATTCAGAATTTACAAGAAACTCTTAGTTCCTCTAAAGCTCTTTCCTGATGTGGATGGTACTATAATATTTTATCATATAATATTTTAACTTCCAATTATGAAGTTTATAGTTTTAAATGTTCTCTAATACTCTAAGCACCTCCTGGGCTTGCAGTCTTCCACCCTAGTGTGTGACATTACAGATCCATCCCTCTCTAGGCCTCTGCTTGCCTCTCACATTTGTTCTTTTCCTTTCTTGAGTTTGAGCTCACTTTCAACATTAAATGTAGAGGAAATGTGATATGGAAGAAAACATGCCAATTTCCATAGGCAGATAATTATGTAAAAGTAATGAGAATTACAAGTCATAGTGCAGAAGAAGTTCTGAAAGCAAAACATTTTAGAATAAAAACTAATAGTCGTATAAAACTGCACAGAATATTAAGGAAATTTCAATTATTCATGTTTCTCTTGAATTTTAATCTCACTAAAATATACTTGACACATTTTAAAGCTTCTTAGCTCATATTTCTATTTAGTCTCCATAAAATAGATTTTTTTTTGTCTTTGATTTTGGCTTTATCTATGACCTCATTTTTAAAAGAATCTGATGGCTTTGTAAGCATAATTATAATGCCCTCTTTCCAAAGTTTATTTTTAATCAAGAAAATGTTTAAACAGGGCCCTATTCTTCTTGAGTTAAACTCCAATATTTTGGAATTGCTATCTTTTTAATTTACTTTCTTCATGTTATTTATTTAGTTAGCAAGTTAGGTCACTTGTGAATATATAAAGAGAAATAGGAAAAAAGAAGAAAAGCACTAACATTTAAGGGCCCACACGTACAAAAGTCTGTAAAAAAAGTAATTTTTGTCTGCACTTTTTGAGTGAAAAAAGTAGTTAAGAATGACTATTACTATTACTTTATATGTATATAGCAAGCATCATAAGCATTACCTCTTCATTTATGAACCAGACTTACAAGGTAATAAGTGATACTTTTTATTTTCAAGAAGAAGGAAATTAACAAGATGCAGAAATTTGCCAAAACACCCACATATAACTAGTACATAATACAATCAGAATTTAATCAAAAGTCTTTTTAACTTTAAAAATCAATGTTTTTTCCTGTTACATTTTCTTTCTTAATCATAATTTACTAATATCTGAAAAATAATATATTTACCTCCTGGCTTTGCCATTTGTTAGCTGTGTTTATTATTTCTAACTAAAGTAATGATCTTGCTGAACCTTTGTTTCCATTTCCAAAGTATGGTATTATTAATTATGTTATACTATTTTAAAATATTATCTAGAAAATGGAGGTAAATATCATGATGCTATAAATTAATTGTCTGATGGGAGATAATTCTTGTAAAAACACACAGATAATGCTTTAAATGATTAGTATTTAATAAATGTTAGATGTTATTAACCAAGTTTCTGCATATGTACATGCAATAATGAAATAAATTTGTTAATTCCATGTGGCTTAATGGCCCAGATCTTTTAAACCTCATGCTTCTTCAGTCTTTGCAACCACACACTACTTAATTTTGATCTTCCATAATTTACAGATTATGTGCAACCAGATACCGTTATTAATGAGCTTAAAGGAAAATTGATTAACATCCTAATGACTTCCTTTCCCAGGACTGAAAATGATCCTGGATTTCCTCGGATGCTCTGTGTTTGCTGCTCTCTGTCTGTAATCAGTGTTTTCAGAAAGATTGACTTTGGCATTTTGTTCTCTACTCCTGCACTGACCATACCCTGCAGAATTTGATGACTTTCCATTGCTCTTGTGACTTGTTAGCAAACCCTGTTCCATTGTGGTACATAATATTGACAGGCATGTTCATGATACTCTTGGTGTTCCCTTTCACTTTTTGTTTACTAACTGGCAACATTCACAGAAAGGTTTTATTCTTGTTCTTCCTATTTCTGGGATTCCCCTGGCTACTTCTCTTGGAATGCTGTGTTCTGTCTGGACCATTTGTCCTCCCCTTTTGGTCTCATGAAAAACTTATTTTTCTCCTAGAAGAAATTGTCCAATGGGACAAAATTTAAACTCTAGAAGGTATCACCTTGTGATACCACCAGTAATCAGTGATGAGTTCTGCTTCCTCACATGTTGAAGAAAAACGTTAGAGAGCATGCCAAGGTAAGCATATAACACAGAGTTTATTTAGGAAGGGCTAATATAGACTTCTCCTGGAAAGAAGTTGGCCATAGCTGATATCCTGGTATCCTAAGAAGTGAGGGTGTTCTGCCTCTTTTATACATTCTAGATTTTTTTTGTTCTCCTGCTCTCTTCCCCCTTATCTCTCTTCTTGCTGCCTAAGTGACTAGGCCCAGGAGATGCTCAGGTTGGATGGCAAAAAGTTGAGAAGCAGATAGGCTGGAGGGGCCAACTGGAGGTGGAGTGATCTGGGCAGGAAGGGGGCCCAGGGTGCATTAATTAACAACTTTTACAACTCCTTGTAGGGAGGGACAATCCCTGGGACAGGTTACCTTAGCAACAAGTTGGAGCAGGCGCAGATTATCTTGATAAGGGTGGAGGAAGGGCTCTGAAGACACTAACATTTCAGTTCCTCAGGGTGGTCTCCAGCTTCCAAATAGGCCCCATTTCTTCCATCTGAAAGGATTGCCTATTTACACTGACTGCCTGTCTTTAACTCTGGCCTCACTTGTGCCACCTCCTAGGTCAAAGCCTCTTTCACAACATTCAGCAACAATCAAGAAGAAGCTAACTTGGGTGCATTTTTGCTTGAGTCCATGGGGGATTTTTACACAACCCTATCAACAAATGGGCCAAGGACCTGAACAGACACTTCTCAGAGGAGGACATACAATCAATCAACAAGTACATGAAAAAATGCTCACCATCTCTAGCAGTCAGAGAAATGCAAATCAAAACCACCCTAAGATACCATCTCACTCCAGT
>NW_026000174.1:49941521-49956707 GCF_001458135.2 Marmota marmota marmota | reverse complement strand
TCAATCTCTCTCTCTCTAAAAAAAAAAAAAAAAAAAAAAGCAAGCAAGAAAAGACATGCAGGATAAAAGGAAAGCAAATCAGGACTATGTTTGTTAAAGCTTTGCCAAAAATAGTAGATAATGAGAATGGCACCCAAGATAGTGTACACAAAGAATTTCCCTTCTTATTTTTCTTATTTGTTCCACTTGTTCCCAAGAAAACCAGATTAATGTCATTACCAGCTCTGAATGAAGAAGGCTATGTTTCTCAATTTGCAGACCTTTTCTCTCTCAGTTTTCTTGAATACTTTGCAAATTTCCCTCTGGGCTCTTTGGCCTTTGGGCCTGCCAAAGGGGTGCCTGTTCTGTGAGCTCTTTTTAGACTTTTTGCCTTCCTAGCAGTTCTTAATCTTGCCTTTGTTTCTTCTTTGAGCCAGTACTGAGCTTGAGCCTTTCCCAGACTGTCTTTGTGTTTGCACTCCTTGGGGAAATTTCCATGGGCCCATTATTATTTATACAGTCAAGGCCAGGGGCATGTCTTTTATTTATTTCTTGGACCCAGCAGGGGCTTCCTGCCTGTTTTTGTATGTCACTTTCTGAGTTAATTGGACTAATCAATCTAATGAATTTTTCTGAAGTGGTTCAACTATTGTAGCTCCAAGAGCTATCAGGACAACAGTCATTGAAGCTAATTGGTGGCACCCCCAAGGGTTGAATTTAGTTTGCTTAGGCATGTCTTGAGAGGCCATTTCATGTACTAGGAAGAATTCCTACTAATCTGAAACTTATTAGATTTTGGGGCACATATTTTTTTTAAAAAATGATAAAATACTGGACGTGAAAGTGCTTAGTTTAGATAGATGGATGCACAAGCAAATTTTGAAGGTGTGGGGTGGAGTGCATTAAATAGCTTCCAGAGACCTTGTTGTGTGCCTTACCTTTGCCACTTACTATCTCAGCACTGCTCAGCAGCTCTGAACTCCACCTTTCTCATCTGTAATGTGCAGATAATACTTTTGTTGCAGACAGAGTGAAGAATTTTAATTAGAGATGGATTGTGAAAGTGTGATTTTTAAAAATAGTTATTCAGAATTGGGGTACTACTAGTAGAATTGGACTAGAAGAGCAGAAAAAAAATAGTACTAGCATCAAATACTAGTTTTAGGGGGTAACAATTTAAATATTTGGTACTCAGTGGCCCATCTATGCTATTGGTTAATATTAATTATGCAGATGATAGCAAGAACCACAAATTATCTCTATTGCAAGCTGTACCAGCATAACTCCAGGGGGTACCAGTAGCAACTTAAAGATGAAATGTAAGCTCACTAAGCCTCAATTATTTTTTCATTCAATTTTTAGGAATATTTGAATTGCAATGACTAGGCATGTCTTAGAAATAAGAGAACAAAGGAAACCTTGGAGTGTATTAGTCTGCCTGGGCTGCCAAAACAAAATACCACAGACCAGGTGGAACAATGAATATACCATCAGTAGGAAGGAAACCTAATCTCTTAATGGTTCAACTTCACTCTTGCTTGACATAAGATATACTTATGCTCATAGCTTTCTGAGAAGAGAAATTATCTGATTATTTAATGGTTTTATGAAATGAAGAAGATCTTGGTGATCAGAGTGTGCCCCTTTGTTTTGCCTACTAGGAAAGGGAAGCCACCATAGTTTGAGGGAACCTTACATAAGATAATTCATCTACTAAACAGCAGAACCAAGATTCTTGGCCTTCTGACATCAGTATGAAATTCTTTAGACTACAGACTACATCAGTGTTTCTCAAATACTCATCTACCCTAACAAACAAAACTAATGATTTCCATGGGTGCCAGCAATGCCTAGTGCTATTACCAAAAATAGCCAAAATGTTATTCTGCTTGCTCTTACTCAATAAAGAAGATCAAAATGCAAGTGACTCTCACAAATTATAAGAGATATGTTTTAGAACTTGCTCTCACTATAAGTGCATTGTTTCCTAACTTTGTTACTCTAGTTATTGTTATAACAAATTACTTGAAACTTTCCTCAATATATCAATCCACTATCATTTAGTGATATGGGTACAAAATTGTTGTGCTAAGCTGTGTTTAGCCTTTGAGTTTTGTCATACCTACAACCTTTCTCCCAGCACAGGACAAGAAAGCACTTCCGAGTGAAGCTAGCCTCATGGTTCCAAGATGCTTGACCTATACTTTGAGATTTAAATCCCAAGCTTTCTAGCCTGGGCATTGTTCTCTAGTTAGCTGCAGCATCTCCAAGTCAGCCATTTCAAAAGGACTTTGTAGTGATTTCTCCCCAAATTATTGTTTCTTCACTGTCATCTTGCAGTGGTCACAATGCATGATGGATGGTTAGCACTTGGAGTCTAGAGCATTCCCTGCTTGGAGTCTAGTCCTGGCTCCACTGTGTACTAGACATGGTACCTGGAGTAAGTTACTTAGCATTTCTGCACTTTTGTTTCTGCATCAGAAAAAATGAAGAAAATAGTATCCTCCTCATACAATGGCTATGACAGTGATTTTATGTGATTCAATATAAGTAAAGGTCTTTGTAGAATGCCATGTGAAGTGACCACCTGTTACAAGTGTTGGCTATGTACCATTCTCTTTTCCCTGGGAGCAAAGCTCAAATATGGTTGTTTGTATAAACTGGAAGAGATACCAATTCATGTATTATTCCCAAATATTCAGCTTACTGTAGATTCACAGATTTTTTTTTTAAACTTTCTTACACGTCTCTTATTTTCCTTGTGTTTGCCTTTGTCTTTGAATAAATTGTGTGTTTTTACAAACTACTAAAAGTTTCTAATCTGAGCATGTAATTACCCTGAGTGCTTTGCTTTTAAATCCACAACAGTGAGCATTTAGTTTGTTTTCGGAGCTATCGTGCTTAATTAATATTTATGCAAGACTTAGGGGAATCATGAAAATTAGCAGATGTCCTTACCTAAAGCAGGTGGTGCATATATCAACAATGGCAATAAAGGCAACAAAGCCACAGTAGTACTTCTTTAGATCTCAGACTTACTCCTGAGTCTGATAAACATGGTTTTCACTTTACTCCCCAATGTGAAAAACACCTTTTCAGACAAACAGACATGACTATAAGAATATTTTAAGATATTCACATGCAATATGAATTTTATTTTGATGCAAAATATAGAAAACTGAACAGTGTCATCAGCACACAAGGGTTATGCTGTCCCTCAGGAAAGTCTGGAAATAGTACAGAGTAGACATGATGGTCACACAAAATTACCAGGCTTCTTTTATGATGTTTCTTCTCCAACATTCTAGCATAAAGCTTTCAGCCTCAAAATCAAACAGGATCCACGGTGGCTGCTGAAGTTCCAGCTATCATGGACACATTCCAGGAAACAAAGGAAACCTAGAGAAAAGACATTATGAACTCTTCTCTAATCTATGTTTTACTTCTTGGAAGCTTCATTCTTGGAATTCCCCCAAGACACTTTGGCTTATGTCTCATGCAGTCATAGCAGTCATAAAACAACACCCAGGTATAAAAGATTCTTGGAAATATAGTATTTAATTTGGGGCTCATTCTAGGCCCCAGACTAAATTAAACTTTTTAATTAAGAAAGGGAAAATGGCCATTGGGTGGACAACCATCAAATTTAAAATCGACTTTTTAAAAATGTGGAATTTCATTCATATTCCTTAATAATTAAATTTTTATTTATACTTCCTATGAAGTACTTTTTTTCATGTCCTGTTTATAATTAGTGATTTTTGTTAGTTTGCATCTTATTCAGGTTTATTGATACATTGATATATAGCATTGGCATTTAAAAATATTGGAGAAATCTTCCCATAAAAGCACATGTCAAAGAGGAGAGCAGTTTATTCTTCCATTCATCTAACAAAAATTTACTATGGACCTTCTCTGTGGCTGGGTACTGATTCTTGTGCTGAGAATAAGAATGAACAACACAAAGGATATATTAGTATAGGGCTTACCTATTTGATGGGAAGATAAAATCATCTGTAAGTGAGGATGTGGTAAATAAATCATAATGAGGGGCTAGAGAATATAGGTTGACAGGAACACTATTTTTATCAAGGTGATCAAGGTAGGCTTTTCAGTAGGGAATGCCCATGCAAATGTCCTCAGGGGAATGTCCTCGAAGGGGCTGGTTCTTGCATTGCTTGGGAAGAGCCAGGTGGTCCAGGAAGCTGAAGTTCAAGGGTGGAAAGTGAGAGTTGCAGAACATGAATTCAACCAGCCTAGGAATCTGAGCCAAGTAGACAACAGTAGAGATGATTTCAGCCCTTTGAAAAATACAACTCAGATACTACAAACACTAAAGAGAAATATAAAGTGAAGATGGCCATTTTGATGTTTTACTGTTTCTTTTTCTCTTCTTCACTACACCAATGGTTTAATGATAGACTGCTTTGCACGTGATACTTCATTAGGTCCAGAAGAGAAAACATGAATAAGGAATGTTCTCTGAGATCCACATTTTTACTCTCTAGAGACTTTAGATCAACACAGAAAGCTAATGCCCTAAACTTTATATATGCAGGTGACTTCAATTTAGGTTTTCTCTTCTGCTTAATAGAATCTTTATATAAAAAGTAAAACCTAGAAAACTATAGCTTGACTCTTAAATTCATTCATCTAATATCCCTCCTGTATTCCTGAATCTGTTAACACAGCCTCCTATAGAGTGTGAGTGTATATAACTTCAAACATTGCTGCCTCTGACTACCATGCCCTTCCTCCCTTCTTAGGCAAACTCCTGTTATTCCTTCATGGTATTTTCTTTAAAATGATTTCCCCTAGCTCTTTCTCACAGAGTTAATTACTTCTGTCTGTGTTCAGCTCAGTACTTCTGTTATATCAGGCATCATAGAGTGTAATATGATGATTTTATGCATACATTTTTTTATTTCCCACAAGAATCAAAGTTCCTTAGTAGTAGAATGCAAAGCTTATCTGCTATTGAAACTCCGATACCTAGCAAAGGGCCTAGCACATAGTCAATGCTTGAAAATATTTTCTGTGAGATGAAAAAATGCTCCATTAAAGATGAGGCTAATGTTCACAGCATGGAGTAAATAGAAAATTCACAAATTGTGTTTTGATTATGTAATCTCTTCTTTCCAAAGATCATTATTTGAAGGGAAGCTTTTAGCCTTTATCACAAGTTATTACTGAGTAAAATGTATGTGCTTTCATATTTCAACAAAGTCTTCTACATGGTTTACTATTTATGTTCTTTAAAGCATCTCATGGAAAACCTCATACTCCTGCATATTTCTTTAATTGAAATCAATTAAATTTAATTCATTTTATGATGGATAGTGGGCATAGCTGTCATGAAGCAGCTATTTTGGGGGAAGCATAAACCCTAGGACAACCTTATGTTTGTCAATATGTAAATTTATTATTAAACCCCAGCCTCTTCACTAATTGTGAATTCCTTAGAGAATATAGCTTGTCATCTTCACATCTCCTGTGCAGATTGCTGGGGTACAGATTCACAATCCCTCATCTAAAACCCTCAGGGTAGTGTTTTGCAGACAAATGTGTAACAACTGTCTCTCAGAAACATACACACCCACACAAGAAAGCCCTGATTCTACTGTTTGACTATCTCTTTCCTTAGCCAGTGCTAAGCTGCCAAATTGGAGTCACTTCACTGAAGTTGGGAAGAGAAATGTAAAATTGGCAAATACATAGGCTGACCCTGATACACCATGCATAGGAATCTCAATGAATTTTAGACCTCAAAAGAATTCTGATTTTAAGAAGCTAGCATCTCCATGAAGTATGCATTATGTAACCTTCAGAGGTATCTGGGGCAATGCGTGCAATAAAATGCATTAATATTTCTGAAGCAAAATGAATGAATGTTTACACTAGGAAGAATACATAAGCAACAATCAGGAAAATACAGCTTTTAGTTTTCAGGGCTTTTTCTTCTTTTGTTGCAATTTAGAATTGGATATAAAGTATTAGGATTCTACATCAACATTTAAAAAAAAATTAAAACTTCAGTGGAAAAAACATATTCATGATCTATAGCACACCCAACCAGCCTATTGATTCTAGGCCTGTTTATTGTCTTTGAGCTATTTCACAAGTCTATAAACTGAAGATAACTGATGGGTATGCAAATTAAGTCTTGTTCAGTAGAATTTCAGATGACTTTTCTCTTCCTGCCTTCAATTGCGGTTTAGCTCAGCATTTCTTTATTCCATGCAATTTTATTGCATTTGACTTTTCCATTGAACTTATAAAAATCTTATAAAATTATATTCATTCCCTAATATAAGAAGAGTGAAATAAATTCTTAAACACTTGTTAATTTTTCTATGTTCATTGGCTCAGGACAGAGTTCAGGTATGTTCTAGTTAGTTTCTGAGGGTAGAACATAGATGAATATAGAACTATAAAAGCTTAGATTTTCCTGAGTCTGTCTACCAGTGTTGTTAAATTTGGAGAACCAGCTGCTAGTGGTATGAAAATTGAATCCCTTCAACTGGAAGTATTCATGGAGGCTCAGAGTTTCTGATTGCTATTTGTAGAGGATGTTATCTAACTGAATGAAATGCTTTTAAAGTTTAACTTAAGCTGGGCACAATGGTACATGCCCATAATGCCAGCAGTTTAGGAAGCTGAGGCAGGAGGTTCTCAAGTTCAAAGCCAGCCTCAGCAACTTAGTGGGGCCCAAAAGGCTGTGGATGTGGCTCATGATTAAGTAATCTTGGGTTTAATTCCTAGTACCAATAAATAAATAAAGGTCAAATTTAATCCTTTTTTTTTTTTTTTTTGGTTTTAACTTTCCATTTGAGTGTCAATCCACTGTCATTGAAACATTTAATGAATCATTAATAACCTAGGATGACCAGGAGCTTGGTTGAATCTATGGCTACACAATTAGCCGATAAAGTCAGAGCTTATTTATATCCAGTGTGACTAATAGATTCTTATAATTCTTTAATTTTTTTTTCTCTTAGGAGACTAGTAAGGATGTTTTAATTATTAGAATGTAACTCTCACAAATATCTTGAGTCTCTTATCTTTTGAAAACATAGTATCTGGCTTTATGCATGATGGTGCCACATTCACAATTTCCCACAACCTGGTAATCAGCTCTAGCTGTGTTCCTTCATCCAAACACCTCATTTCTGTCATCAAATAAATTCTCATTTCAAGAATATCAAGGGAGAAGAAAAGAAGCCATTTTCACTACACTGCCAATTTTGTACAATATTTTAAGATTGATCAGGGCTTGGAGAATGAGTTCATGCACATTGGCTTTTTTTTTTTTTTTTTTTTGAGATGAAAAGATTTAGGGTCTTAGAGACTGAATTTTTTAGTGTATGGAGTACTACCATGTTACTTTCAAGCAAGGATTCTGACTAGGGTTTTGTCTATTTTTTGCTTGTAAGTGAGTATGAGCAGTGTCCCCTTTACTTCAGATTTATGTCTCTTTTCCATACCTACAAGGAAGAACTGACTCTTCCCACAGCCAAATGGAGTGCACACATAGGTTTAATTAGTTCTGAAATGAATGAGAACTAGTGAAATACTAATTTGACTCCCATTCCCAGATACACATATACATATTGTGCAGGCACATACTAAGGTTTAACAGTAGCATGTTTGAGGCTTCTTCTAGTCTGTACCTCCAAATAACTAGAATTGAAACGTGGCCCAATAAATTGGAACTATGGGACTTCAGGCCTAATCATATACCCAGAGTCATCCTAATCAGATTTGCTGTCAATATTTAGAAGAGATGACCTCTTAGCTTGAGCACTGAGAAATCACTTAAACTTTTTGAAAAGTGGCAACAATTTTTAATACCATTCTCTGTCTTATATGACTATTAGGATAATCTACCTAATTTATCTTCTCAATTATTATACCTTAAATATATTTATTGATATATACTATGATTTATTAAAATAATAGCCAAGTACTATATTGGTAATTATAGGCTAAGAAGATAAATAATTTTGTGTATGTACAGCTCTAAGCCTAAAATAGAAGGTACTATCACTACATAATACAATAAAATTATTTGGAAACATATCCTAAAGGATGCTAATAAACTTCTATGTGATTGTGGAAATGAAACATATAATTTTCAATATAAGGTTATATAGGAAGGAGAAGTAGAGAATATGGATGTATAAACTTTAGAGAGGAAAAGGCCCTTGATGATATTGGGATTTTCTCCTTCCTTCAGGAATATACCAAGTGTGTGCCTCAGAGTCAACTCCTAACATCCTTGTATCTTATATTATTTTCTAGGATGAAAAACCAACTTAATCAAATGAAGGAGTTTGGTTAACTGCTTGACTCACTAGGTACTCCTTAATTTTAAACCATGCCCAGATAGAATAGGACACTGGGTAGGTAAGTTTTAATAGGGGGTGAAGATGTAGAGGAATACCCAGAATAGGGAAACAGCTATCCGCTAAAATGAGGAAGCTGGACCTAGTGAAGGAGGAACTGTAAATATAATGACTATGTGTCTCAACAGAATAACACAAGGACAAACTTAATGAACTTCATAGGTATTTCAAAGTCTTGATTGTAGTCCAGCCATTATTCTTCTCGTCCCCCAGATGAATACATGACATTTTTTCTTGATGGGCCTTAGGAGATGAAGTTACCAAAGAGTCTTGGTATCCTTCCCTTGGGTGCTCAAACCTCAAATACTTGCTTTTATTTGAGGGGTTAAGAAAATAGCACAGAAAGATGAATACATTTATGATTTCTTCGATGACTCTTGAACTGTGTGTGGTAATTTGATTTATTATATCATACCATTTTGATCTTTTTGAGGTAGAAGAAAACACTTTCATTGTCTCTGCTAGACCTGGAGAAGTACATATCCAGGCATTCCCCTAGGAGGTCCTTTCAGGGAGACAATCCAGGCCCTGGGAGGGCTTATCCTGAAGAGAAACTTTCTTTATGTTTAAAGGAAATGTAAAATTGACTTATTCTACTTTTTTTTTTTTTTGGTACTGTAGGTGAAACCCAGAGCCACAAGCATGCTAGGACCTGAGCCACATCCCCAGCCCTATGTGTATTATACATAATAGACCCCTAGGGCAATACCAGGGTTGCTGGGTAGAATTCCCAGCAAAATGTATTTTGGCCCCATTAAAAGGACAATTAATTGTCTAGGGTCAGAGATGATTAAGGAAGAAATGGAAATTCAAGGAGGTGTTGGGATGCTTGTTCATCATCAGAAAGTTCTGAGCATTGGTAAGATCAATATATCAGAGCAAGGTAGCTTTAGGCAAAGTTATTTCAATAGTAGACTGACTACAATAGCTACAACTAAATCTAAACTCCACTTTTCTGAAGAACAGAAGAAAGGGGTTTTCTAAGGGCTGTGGTGAGCTCATGAAAAATTTTAAGAGGTAGTCATAGGCCATCTATCTTTGTTAGTTGTCTTTATCCAAAGGAAAAACAAACTTCTCCTATCTTTAAGACATGTAGCTCTGTAACTTAGAGAAGGACACCCATAGGAATTTTATCCCCCACCCTCTCACAGACACTGGGCAAGAGTGTTGTTTTTTTTTTTTTTTTTTGTGATTATATTTCAAATAAATGGTTCCTAGATTCCTAAGAAAGCCTATAAAACTGGCAAGAGGCTTTTAAAAAGTTTTATACATCGAAATGTTACCAGTGATTGTATTACATTCTCCACTCTTATGTTCTCACAAGAGAAGATTTCAAGCAAGACATGAGATATAGTAAAAGTGTAGCAAAATTTATTAGAGGAGAAAGAAGGGTTGGGGAAAACACTCTCAAGGAAGACAGGGTGTTGTCTTGGAGAGGAGATCAACTACTCACTTCTTTGTGTACTTAATTTTATAGGGTAGGGGGGAATGTTTCTAGATCCTTCCACCCAGATACTACTTCTGAACTTTTGACTGACAGTAGGATTGCCTCAAAGTCCTAAATCCTTAATGTCCATGTTTTTACCCTTAAGTATCTAAGTGAAATCTGCAGAGGGCAGAAAATTTGTAATTACAATGAAATCATTTTAAGGACCCACAGAGAACTTTTGATCATCCTGATCTGCAACTGCCAATTTTATCAGGAATTGTTTTTATAGACCTTGACACTGTTGAGCGCTCCAACCTTTGGTCAGGGCAATCTGTCCTCCTGTTATTGAAAGAGGAATCTTGGGCAAATAATTCTTACTCCTGAAAATAATATGCTGTTCGTTACAGGCTGTTATCTTAAGTCAGAGAAAGACCAGAAGGACTTTGCGTAAGTTGATTAAAAAAAAAAAAAAAAAAAAAACATATCAATGGCACATAGACCAGTCTGCAGAATCAATTCCTCAATTTCCATGTTTCCACCACTCATATGGACTTATTCCGTATCCAAAGGAGAAGATGAGGGATTTGTAATTACACATTTTATAAAGCAAATTATCTAAGGAAAGCAAAATAAGAGACCTAGACTCAGGAATCCTGCCTAAAGTTTAGTCAAGTTGAAGGAAAGGGTAAGACTGGCATAATCAAACACATAATAGGAGTGTTGTTGCTGGAAGTCAATGTAGAATGAGTAATTAGAATTAATTATACTAGTATCTGGTCAAATCTGAGATTTCCTTGGCCCTCACATTAGCTAAAAAAAGATAACAAAGGATTTTAAATTTAAAAAATCAGGATGGGAGGGCTGATTCACCAGGAATTCCATTTATTTAGTTAAATGACATTCAATCTGTACTTCCATAGGAAATTTAGGGAAACATCTACATTTTTAGTGAGGGAGGGAGGTTTTATTGGTCTAAATCTAGCACCAGAATAGAGCCCTCTCTCCAAGTGAGATGCTGTTTTACAATAATTCATTTCCCTTCCTTATGGCTTCTAAATGACTTTTCTTTTTCTTTTTTTTAAGAGAGAGAGAAAGAAGAGAGAGAGAATTTTTTTATTTATTTTTCAGTTTTCAGTGGAAACAACATCTTTATTTTATTTTTATGTGGTGCTGAAGATAGAACCCAGTGCCCTGCGCATGCCAGGCGAGCACGTTACCACTTGAGCCACATCCCCAGCCCTAAATGAATTTTCTTTAAGAACCCAGTCATTTTTTTTTTCTGTTTGAGGATTTCAGGGAATGAAAATTTCATCTCTTTGCACTTCTATTCATTAATATTACATAGAAATATTTGGTGGTGTCTCTGATGAAAAAATTACTACATTCTACATTTTGTGGCAAATTATGTCACTCACTGAAACCCAGGCATTATGGAGAGCTAATTCAATTCAGTAAACTTGCCCTCTTTTTTGTTTTCTTTTGCATTTGAATGGAAAAAAGAAAGTGGAAAGAAAAATAATATACTATCATTTAAGGGTCTTGTATGGAACTGGACAATATCATGTCAAGTGAAACAACCCTGACTCAGAAAGTCATGTGCCAAAAGTCTTTTCTCATATGTGGTAGCTGTAGAGAAGTTAGGACACCCCTCCCCCCAAAAAACGAAAGAGGATCCTTTGAAAGTAGAAGGGAAAAACAGTAACATGGAGAAGGGGATTGTGGGGGAAGGAGGAAGGATGGGAAAATGAAAGAGATACAGGATGAAAATGACTAAATTATGCAGTGGGCATATATGAATATGTCACAATGAATTCCATTTTTATGTATATTTATAATGCACCAATTTAAATAAACCCCAATAATGTAATAGAAGGAAGTACAATAAAGTAGTGAAAGAAGTTTGGGGGAAGGAAAGGGGGAAGGGAAAGAGGAAGTATTAGGAATTGAAATGGAGCAAATCATATTATACACATATATGAATATGCCAAAATGAACTCTGCTATTATGTCTAACTGTAATGCATTAACAAAAACAGTTTATCAAGGCTGGATGATAAGTGGTGTTGAACATATCAATAGAGCATTCTGCTTTTACAAGGCTTTTCAGATTTTATTTGGAACTTTTGTTTTTATTTTACAGTGTGGTTCTTCATTGCATATTAATATCAATGGAGTTGCCAGCCCTAAACCTGAAGCATTTTTATATCATTTTTGACTGAAACTGAAGAATGGGTAAACTCCAGACCTTTAAGGGAGTCACAAATAACAATACTCAGTGGCAGAGTGACGATTCGAATTTGCCAATAGAGTCTGTGTAAGGCTTGCTAATTTAGAGGGGCAATTTCAAATCTTATAGTAGTTGGGATTTCCCTGGGGAGTTCACTTTAGCACAGCAAGAAAATCAGTAGTTAAATGATATTATTAATTTTAGAACAATTTGCAAGGAAAGATGAAAAAGTAAATAGATGATTTCATAACCACTACTCAGTGCAAATCATTCTGGACCCATTTGTCGTTGTAGAAGAGGCTACTGGACCATCTTCTCTGTTTTGCCCTGCAAGCTGCTAGGCCCTGGGAAATGTCCCTGAAGAAAGACACTGCATTTGCCTAATAGTTTCCTCAATAAATGGTCAGGCTTTAATTACTAGTCTTAGTAATTCCCTCTCTCCGTAAAGCCTTCAGGAACAGATTCTTGCATGCTGGTTTCAGATTGCTCCTCTACTGGTCTCATAATTAAAACTGATAACTGATCATCACATGGTAACTGGGGACATTTGTATAATCCGGTCATCCTTACAGAGTTAGAAATGGTCCCTTCCCTGTTGAAGAAATTAGGGCCGTGAAGAGATTTAGAATTTGGGGCCTCTAATTTCTTTCTAGCCCAACTAGTCCTCTCCCTGCCTGGCTTTGCCCTGGACCAATACCATTTCTTTGTGATTGAGTGATTTTCTCAAGGTTAGGGGATAAGTCACTGATGTGTGAGCGGGAACACACATGTTAATCAGCGATTCTTTACGAAATACTGCCTTCTTAGGAGAGCCTCCCTCTGGCCAGTCTACTGCCCCTTTTATTATTATCAAACAAATATCCTCAGAGAAAGGCTGTTCAGGTACTCTTCTGAATAATTCTTCCCTTTGCATTGTTCTCCTTAATGCTTCCAACCACTCTGATTATCACATAAGATACACGGGAGAAAGAAAGGGCCAGGGGTATTCAACACCAGGCCCCAACTGCACACCTCATAAGTGTAGGAACTGAGATTTGAATAAAGATCTTTGTGATTCTTACATTTGCCTCTTTAGCCAAAATCATGCGAACTTGGCCTCATTCTTATTCTCATCTGAACAGCTGACCTAACTAAAGGCAAGGGATGATTCAGACTGGTATGCTTTTCGCGCCATGTAAGGCTTCCTTTGCTGCCTGGTAATTCTCCCTCTTTTCTACCCCACACCAGAATGGATTTGTCTCTATTTCTCATTATTAGTCCTTAAAGCAATTATTGATCAGAATGGACATCTCAGTGCTCTTGGGAGGTCTTTGGGTCATTTTCATATCTGCATGCCACTTCCATGGGATCTGGCCTTCACTGCCCCTTGACAAGAAAGTTCATGGTGCATAGGTGAAGTTGATGAATTAAAGGGGTTCACTCCCACTACTGAGGGGAAAATCAGAAATATTTCTTTGCTTGGGAAGATAAAAGTTGAAAGTCTTCATTTATTCAAAGTAGGTGGAAATATTTGTTTATGATATCCAGTAACAACCATGCAGATCCTTCTCTCTCTTTCTTTCACTCTCTCTCTTTTTTAATATAAAAAGTTGCTTTTTGGGGGCTGGGGATGTGGCTCAAGAGGTAGCGCGCTCACCTGGCATGCGCAGGGTGCTGGGTTCGATTCTCAGCACCACATAAAAATAAAATAAAGATGATGTGTCCACCGAAAACTAAAAAATAAATATTAAAAAATTCTCTCTCTCTCTCTCTCTCTCTCAAAAAAAAAAAAAAAAGTTGCCTTTCTCTGATAACAAATCGGAGAAAGAATGAGAGGGAACTAGGAAAGAAGTGGAAGTTTCATAGGTTGTTTTGATACATTGTATTTTCAAACTGGATTCTGAAGAAGGTGAGGCTGGTCCTATTATGCATTTCTCTCTGCCAAGTTTGAGGTCTGTTTGGCAAGTGCAGGCTAGTTTGTGCCTTCTGCCTTGTGAACCAGTGGGATACATACATTTGTCAGACTGGAACCAAGATGATACTTCTTTCTCTTTGTCTCTCTGTATATACGATCTCAGTCTGTCTCTTAGTCTTTCTGCCTCTGTCTCTATCACTCTGCCTCTTTTTCTCCTTCTTCTTCCTTGCACATGTGCACATAAGTAGACATCACATGAATACATACACACCACTATACTCCTATCCAACTCATTGCATTAAAAATTTGAGTTGGTTACTTTGCAGTAGGCATATATTTTCAAGAGTGGCCTGAGATAGAAACTTGGTTGAAGAACCATAGAAAAATATCAGACCCTCAAGGTCCATGTATCTAGTAATTCATCTTCATCTGGCCAAGCAAGGATCCTGTGATTCATACTTATCAAAATTGCCTAAGACTGCTTTCAAAACTAGAAATTTTATTTTTAAGTTGCAACACTATAACAAAAGGCAGATTAACAAGAGAAAGGCATGATACGTATTTTTTTAAGCAAAGTTTTATGTAACCTGAGAACCTTCTTAAATTATGGCCTAACAATCCAGGGGGGTGGGGGGAAAACTGTGTATTTTGATGCTTAGTTTCCATGACAAATGGACAGTGGGATAAAATATTAGACAAAAAAGGTTTGACCTAATGGTGGTAAATTATGGAAAACTTAGCAAAACCCATTTTTTCAGATTCTTGACATTTCTGTGTAGCATTTCTTTTCTCCAGGTATTGGGAAGGATACCTGTCACATGAGGCTTTTATGACATACTGTCAGGAAGATGGGTCAGATAATTCCTTTATAACCACCTCTCACACAGAACGTAGCAAAAGGTCAGAGAATGACATTAATGCTTTTGTTGCTGTCTAAATTTTTAAGATGCCATATCTTGGGGTAGTGTGTTCTGAGCTTGGACAACAATTATGCCAAAAGTTTTTGCTAGGCTTGATGGCACATGCCTGTAATCCCAGCAGCTCAGGAGGCTGAGGCAGGAGGATTGCAAGTTTAAGGACAGCCTCAGCAATTTATTGAGGCCCTAAGGAACTTAGTGAGACCCTGTCTCAAAAGAAAATAAATACATAAAAAGGACTGGGGATGAAGCTCAATGGTTAAGTACCCCTGAGTTCAATCCCTGGTACAAAAAAAAAAAAAAAAAAAAAAAAAAAAAAAAAAAAAAAAAAAAATT
>NW_026000174.1:49904293-49941496 GCF_001458135.2 Marmota marmota marmota | reverse complement strand
AAAAAAAAAAAAAAAAAAAAAAAAAAAGAAAAGAAAAGAAAAGAATTATTAACATAGAGGGAATCTTGTACCATCATAGAATGACCAACACCCTCTGAGGCAGTCAGAACTAGCTGCATGGACCTGAGCCAATTACTCTCACCAAGTTTTCTTTCTCATCTATATAGCACCATTTTGCAGGGTTCTTGTGAGGGTTAAGCAAAAGAACATTCTTGGAGTCATTCAGCAGAATATCTGAGAATCTGACAATCATGTTCTGTAGATCCTTTCACTCTCTTCGAGAAAATTTCTCAGGATGGAAACAATTTGGGGAGATAAAATTAATAACACATTAGAAAATAATCAGATATATTTCAGTATTCTTAAAGGAATATTGCATATTTAAACTCTAGAAGCCTAATATCTTTGTATTCATTAGAGTTCAATAATCGTTTCTATTTCATTAGGTAAAGTATTCTCTTCCTTGTTGTTTCTTAAGCATTCTAATCATGCCCATTAAATGAAGGAGGAAAAAAAAAAAACCTTTAAAAATAAAAGTCTGTGGAATCACTTCTCAGCTCAAACCCCACTGGCTCATTTTTTCAACCAAGGTAAAAATTCTTATTCTTGATAATGTTGGCAAGTTCCTATGCAGTAGGATTCCCCTGCCCCAACAACAACAAAAAGAATCCCTTGCCCTCAACTTCTCTGTATTTCCATTTCTGTCTTCCAACATGCCAGGCATGTTTCTGCCTCAGGATCTTTGTATATACCTTCTGTTGCCTAGAACAATGATCTTCCACATATCAGCCAAGTGCATTTCCTCACCTTCTTCTGCGGGGGATTTCTTCAGAAGGCATTCCAGTCTACAGTTTATATTTTATATTTTTAATCTGTGGCAGCTACTATCTGACCTTGTGCCCTGATTCTGAGGCCCCCTAAAAGTTCCACATTGACTCTGTTCATTACCATAGCACAAATCAGCATCCGTTTAGAAAGTCTGATAAATAAGCAGGCTTCAAGAACGTAAATACAAGCAGAATTATTCCATTTTGAAGACCCATAAAGGGGCTTGGGTTGAAGTTCAGTGGTAGAGCACTTGCCTAGCACATGAGAGGCACTGGGTTTAATCCTCAGAACCACATAAAAATTTAAATAAATGAAATTATTGTGTCCATCTACAACTAATAATAAAAAAAGACCCAGAAATCCCAGAAAGGTCTTTTGACATGGATGGATGCCTGTGCTAAATAGAACTAGCAAAAATCTTAACCTATTGGGAAGGATACCTGTCACATGAGGCTTTTAAACTCTATAAAACTGGACTTTACTTGAGCTTCAAAATGGACATTAAGTCTCTTAGAAGAAAAAATAAATAAGTATAAAAACTGATTAAATGGTATGGTGAATCTTAAAATGCATATTGTAGACATTAGACATTGCTGTTATAAGAAAGAGTATTTGTGGAGTTTATCTGTATATCTCAATTGTTAACTAGATCATACTTTACTTTTCTGCTGAAAGTTTGTAGGTACATAATTGTGGTAAGTGTGTGTGTGTGTGTGTGTGTATGTGTGTGTGTGTGTGTGAGAGTGTCTTTGTCTATATCTCTATTTGTCCAAATGAAATAAAAATTCAGGGACAGGTCACACTCTCTCTCTCCTCTCTCTGTCTCTTCTCTTTCTGCTTTATTTATTCACTCAAGGCATAAATGAAACCTGTTCTAAAAGTCCTTCCTGACTCTCCTGCCATCTCTTCTGCTACCATGTCCTCCTTTAGCACATATACTCTTTGTTGAAAGTGCTGATATAGTAATAGTCTCATTCTTATCAGATGTAAGTTCTGGTTATGTTTAGTTTATTCATAATTTCTTTTGAAGTAATAACAGTACTTGGCATAATAAGTGCTTAAGAATACTGGCTTAATGAACAGGTGAATTAATCCAGTGTCAGCTAGATATGAAGGACTTTGCTAAACTCTAAAAGATGTTTATTATTAGAAATGGTTTTTGCCCTCACAGAGCTTGCAATGTTGTTGGGGAAATAAAACACACTTTCCTAGCATAATGTAATGCCATAGTTTATTAGAAACAAAATGCTTGCAATAATCAGTATTGCTGGAGATCAGAGATTAGCCTGATCCTTTGGCTGCACTATAGGGAAAGATAGTTTCCCAAATTTGGGTGGAAAGAAAAGGAAAATGTGGTGGAACAGCAGGAGCCTTGCATGGCTCAGAGTCATCATCGTGGTGGGTTCATGTAAATAATTAGTGGTGGGATTCAAATATAGATTCATCCTGTGGAAAATTCTCAGTGTGAGCTGAGCTGTGGAGCTATTAACTCAGTGGCTACAAAGAAGCTGTGGTCCATTCTGAGCAAAGAAAGGACGTGATGGAATCATCCTTTTAATAAGGTTAATATGTGGTGACTGAGTGCAGCATGGATTATCTGTTGGCAAATAAAGGACATGTTTGTGTGAACCTGTGTACTGATATGATAGGCGAGTGCCTGTCTGATTAATTATAAACTCCCATGGGACAGATAAGCAGGTGAATGAAGGGCATGAATTCATCGAGGCTCAAACTCAAACCTTACATGTGAGAGGATTATTGGGGCAGGAAGCTGTAGCATACACAGCTTTAAATTTACAAGCAGAATTAAACTTCTCCACCAATCCTGTAGATTGTGTTTCTAGGTGAGGCTAATAAATATAAAAGAGTAACTAAATCTGGATTTGGTTAGTTATGTTGCTGTTTTATTATTTTTGTTTTATATTTTGGGCATAAGGGGGGTATGCTTTTCATTCCTTCAATGTCTCAGTAATGTTTAGGGACCTGATGGAAATATGATTTAATTCACTAGAATATAATGCAGGCAGCAGAGCCCAACTGTCCTGGATTTCAATTACAGTTGTTTTCACTAGTGATATTGGGGCAGTCACAACTTGAGCCTATTTTGCTACAATTAATATGTCGTAGGCTCATTAAAAATGTAATCAAATTCACAGAAATATATGTAAATACATACATATATATATACAAATACCCCTTTTAATATGATAGTTAATAAATTATTTTATGTGGAGCACTGTGTTTAACAGTCATATTTATTATCTACATTGAGATTCAGTAAAATCTTAATTTGGTCCTCCTTCCCCAAAGAGAATTGTGCCCTACAGTGAAAACCAAATGTTCTGTATTTTGTGTGCCATTATTCCATTGTACATCTATGTATGTGAATGTGTATATCTATACACATGTGTGGAGGGGGAATAAAAGGTGAATAAAGGCACAGGTTACGGTGACAACCCACTAGGTCACTTTGAAAGAATCGAGACTTTGACAGCCTTCCACGATACAATGAGTTTTGCTGTTGATTTTTCATTGATCTCCTTGCCTAGCCCAGAATGGTACTGGCTGATTTCCTTTTTCTGTCCACCTGGTTTGGGGCAGGAAACATAATGTTGTAGAATATGTATATCTGTTTCCTAAGGGTGTTTTTTTTTAATGTCTTAGGTTTTCATTGTATTTTGTTCATCCCCCTCCTCATAGTTTCTGTGCTAAATCTTTCCTAAGATTTCACTATTAAAGCCTTAGTTTGTTTGCCTATTTAATCCTTATCCACAAAAAGCAAAAAAAAAAAAAAAAAAAACAAAAACAAACTCCTACTGGACACATTTTAGTGTGCAATGCATTCCAAACTTCCTGAGTTGAAAGACAAACTGCTTTCTGAGAAGCTTTGGGATTCCTCAAATTTTAGGATACCCATATTTCAGATAAAGTGTCTTTGGCAACCAGAACATAAACTCACTTTTACTTCAGACACTGTATAGATTTTTATTAAAGTACATTGGAATTTTATTAGTAGTGATTTTTGATAAACCACCCAGCCTTATAAATGCTTCAGGTTTTCATATTTTAGTCCTATTCTTTGCCTTTCAGAAAAGTTCTAAACACACACACACACACACACACACACACACATTTGGAATGACTAATCAAAGGCTTTTTTGTCCTCTGGGAGTCAAGGAATTCTTACAACTATTTCATTATCCCTAGAATATGACATGGCCACATGAATTATCCCTAGAATATGACATGGCCACATGAGCTATTAAGTGCCCATACAGTGTTACCATAACCTGTGAATATAAACTGATTCACAGATTTATACAGCTCAATGAAATTTTGGTAAAAAGTATTAATAACTTTGGGGAATATGCAAACTCTAAATGGCCAGTAGGTTTCACCCTGAATGCCAACTCTGATTGATAAGATGTAATTATCTAAGTTGCTTTGAGGAGGATTCTTGGCTCTATCTACTTTACCAGGAATGAATGCCACAATTAAGTAGTGATGTCTTTGATGTGACAGGATTGGGAAGTTTAGCAATCATGTGTGGGATTTTCACATAGCTTATTAAATAAACAAATATGAAAGCAAAAGAGCTGAGGTACAGAGAATTTATATAGTTTGCAAGTTTAGAGTGTGTCATTAATGTGCATTTTGAGTTTGAACTGAAGAAACTCAAAGATCTATTTCAAAAGTTGAATATTATTGATAATATGGAGAGAAACAGGAATGTAATTTCTTGGTGAAGTCATTTAAACTTGGGTCTCTTAAAGTTGTAAGGTTCTGCTCATGAGAGGTGGTCAGCCTCTGGCTTTGAAGTTACATTAACCTAAGTTCAGATTCTAGACCCCACCAATTTAGGCCAATTTCTTCAGCTCCTGTTTCCTCATTTACAAAATTAGGTTGTTGTGAGGTATATGAGATGCTTCATATAATGCTAAATGCCCAACCAATTCATTCAATTGTAGTAGCTATTGTTTGCCATACTAGACTACTAAGGTAAATGAACTTACTTAGACTCTGTCAGCTTTTGTCTTTGTTACTAAAATAGCTAACAAGAACACTGTAGAGGAGGAAATATTTTTTTGGTTCACGGATTTAGAAGTCTCATTCCAATTCAGTTGACTGCATTGCAGAAACATCATGGTGGAAGGGCATGGATGAGAAAATCTGCTCAGTTCATGGTAGCAAGGAAGCAGAGAGAGATTATGGAGCCAGGAAAAATATAAATTTTTTCAGGGCATGCCCCAAATGTCCTCTTCCAACAATGAGGTCCTGCCTTCCAGTAGTCCATTCAGCTAGCAATGGATAAATCCTTTGGATGGAGATACGATGTTCTCTTTGTCTCACCACAGTATTAGAGATCTATACATTTTTTTTTTTTTTGAGGTCAGAACACTTATGATGCTGTCATTACTTAAAAGCCTTACCTTTGAATCTTGGTGCATTGTAGACCACACTTTGAATACATGAGTTTATGAGGAGATATTTCAGATTCAAGTCATAACATCACTGAAATGAAAGATCTCTTGGATCAGCAAACACTGTGAGCTTGCTCTCTGGTGTAAGGTTTCTCCATATGGAAATTGAAGGTGGAGGACGGGAGGTATCTTTTGAAAATGCTTTGGGGGAAAATAAGAAAAAAAATGCAATGTGTTTTTTTCTATTAGTACCATCCTTTTTTTTTTTTTTTTTTTTTTTTTTTTTTGCCTTTGTTCTAATTTACCCAGATTCTCTGATTAAAACTAGAGGTATAACGCTCCCTATTTGCTTTTTCAAGGAATCCTTCTAGATTGTATTCTCAGGTAAAAAACTTTTTATATTTTAATGACTTCATTAGAATTCTTCCCTCCTTGCCCCTTTCTTCAGGAATTGTCATTTATATTAAAATTCATGTTCAAAGCATATCTAAGCAAGAAGGTGGCTTTTGGGGTTCATGTTCTAATTGATGACACAAACTACTAATTAAATGCATCTGTGTCTAATCAAAACATATCTAGAATTCAGCTGTGCAGCTGTGCACCAGGGGAGCTGCTTGGCAGATTTGATTGGTGATGGCATAAGTGCATAATTTGTCCCTCGGTCAGTGGTTTCAAAATATGGCAAAATCTCAGACCAGGAGCTATGAAAAAATCACTGCAGTGCTGTCTTTGCCCCACTCCTAATTTTGGCACCCTAAGATTTGTTTTTAAATCTCCCAATGAAATTATTGATCATCAACCAGAAATGAAAATTATGTATAGTACTTTGTATTTTGATGAAATCAAAATAGTGCCTTATTTGATCCAGAGTTCTTAATTTCATTTGTCTTTTCTTTACAATCCTAATTTAGTCCTTTTGGTTTTCTTATTGCCCCTTGCTTGACATCCCAGTGGTAATTTTTAAGTTGTTGAAAACTGCAGCTGTGTTTTACACAGCTTTTTTTACACAGAAGAGGCAGGCGAGTCTGGCTTTATTTCAATGTTGGTATATGCAAAGGTCCTGTTTATAATAGTCTACTCTTTGGAAATGTCACTTATTGTAGTTCTTGCATGATCCTAAGAAGTTTATAGTGGTTAACTGTGGGTAGCTCCCACATAGAATAATGATTATTCCTGACAAATGATAATGATAATGCTAACAACGTGGTTCATTTTAAATTTTAAAATTATTAACTTGAATTGCTTGGTTTTTATCATCACAGTTGTATTTGTTCATAAAAATATTCCCACCATTTTCATGCTTCTAGTACGAAAGATAAATCTGCCCTCAAGTTGACATATGTATTCAAATTATCACAGAGAGGCCTTGGGTAAATAAAATAAAATTTAAATCCTATGTTCTTCATCTCTTGTTTCTCTCACCAGTCTTTCTCAGGTTATGGTTTGATCTTTTTTGCTTCTAGTTTTTAATTTAAACCTCCTCATGTCAAGTAGCTACTTACTATGTGATGGGTTGAGTTGATTGCTAATTATGTTTGCACATTCCTTCACTGCTTCTTACAGACTGGTATGAAAGAGGTCAGCGAAACTGAGGCCCACTGTGATAAGCAGGGTGTCGAATTGAATAGGAGTTTGAACCTAGATCTCTCTAACTGTAAAAATTATGCTTAATTGTTGTAGTTTTTATATATTTTTTTCTCCCAGGCAATCTATGTGAGGCAAAAAACACAACACAATACTTTAGCCTAAGTAGGTAAAGAAACAGAGATTTTAGAATCAGATGAATTGTAAAAAAGTGACCAAATAAATAGCTTAAAAAAAATAAACAGACTCTATTAAAAGGAAAAGTGAAAGAAGAGAAACAAAGATATCACGTCTTTTTATTTTGTGAGGCCACAGCAGAAATGAAAAGAGATAACCAGGGGGGTCAAGGTGTACTTTCAGGTGGAGGATCTAAACCTTTAGATCCCAAACACATGAATACTTCTCACGTGTGTGTGGTTCTGGGAAGGTGAACCCAGGGCCTTGTGCATGCTAGACAAGCACTGTACCACTGAGCTTCAACTCAGCTCTCAAGCACAAGAATAGATGCCTGACCCAGATCCAAAAGAGGAGCAGGAGCCAGATTGGTTTTGTTGATGAATATTCTTATATGCCCATTATGCAATAAATATTCCCTGCTGCATGAATATTTAAGAAATTGAAAGAAAGCTTATGTGACTGCCTTACTTAATTTAATGCCAAAACTTAATCTTTACAGAAGCTATCAATCGTTAAAATATCAAAGATGTGCACAGGTGTGCACAAAGAAAGCTTCCTTGACAACAACTATGTATCCATTTCATTTCATGTTATTAAGGTCCACTTTGAATTTTCGTTCCAGGAATCAGGACCAAAATTTATATTTGGCACTGGAAATAGACATATTTTCTCTTATAAAGAGTTTGTAGCTCTCTGGTTTATAGAGCATGAGAAAGAAATCTTACTGCCTTTTGCACCAATTTTAAAGAGCAAATCCTTCTCTGATTTAAATGTTTTTTTTTTTTGTTCAAATCTTTTGATATCATAAAGATGGTAACAATGAAAGTCTACATGAAAAGAGATAAGCAAGGTAGAAAAATGATGCAAACTCAATTCAACAAGATATCTGTAAACCCAGAACTAAAAACCAGTTTGTATTTCTTTTTATATTCTTGATAATAGGAGTTCTGTGAACAAATATCCATCCTGAATTTTACTAAAAATTCCATTACTTGATGCCAAATATATTATGTTTGCCTGGGTCCTTTCTAGTCAAATATATAAAGAAAGTTATTGAAATGTGGAAAGAGCTGTAGAATAAATCTTTTGCAAGCACAATTTAGGGCTGTGGGGCCAAAAGGAAGTCAGAATTTCAATTTTCTCTTTATAACCAAGGGTTTTGCATTTAGAAAATAATTCAAGGTTCAGTTTAAGAAATGATGCCATTTGATTTCTGCTAGTCATTCATCTTCTCTATTCAGATCCTGATAAATTTGGCTTCTAAGTGCTTTGGTCTATATTTTTTCTATATCTTTGTTCAGTATTCTGTTTGAAAAGAGTCATCTAATTACTTAGTTAACAGTGGGCTGTGCACAGTAGATCCTTGAAACTAAGCGCTCCAAGGTGAGATAACCTAAATATTATTCTCTTTTTTCTTTGCCTCTTCCACTTCCTTTGTGACTTACTTGAAAATGATCTCTCCCCCAACTCACCTGTCTCCCTTTCTTCCCCAGCATCTTCCCCGCCCCCTCCACCCCAGGGCTAATTTCTAGAGTTTTAGAGAGTTGCATCTGTTCTTTTCAGGGTAATGAGTATAAAAGCCCCTCATCCATGAAAGTCATTTGGAATCCTCTACTCAACCTAGTGCTGAAGGAATGGATTTTACACTTCAGGAGGTGACAGCATGCTGAAGGGAGGGCAAATGATTAAAACATCCAACTTACCCAATCCCCTTTACTTCTCTTTTGCTTCACTTTCCTCATGCGCATACCACAGAAGGCTGGGCTGGTTAGTCTCTAGGATCCTTCTCAGTGGTACTGATATCCTGTGGTGCTGGGAACTGGTTGCTCCTTTTGAGACAGCTTTGTGGGCAGAGGATAGGAGGTGAGCTGGCATGGCTGTTGCTCCTGTTTGATAATCGAGAAGTCGGAACTGGCCTTAGGAGGGCTGTCAATCCAGCCACACAGAGAAGATCCAATGGAAATGTGGGATCTACAGCTCGTATCTAATATTGAATCAGCACTCAGAACAAAATGAAATTAAAACAAAACAAAACAAAAATCCTCCTGAAAGGCATTTCACCTTGAAGGATTCTCATCGTCAGCCGAGTGTGCCTCTGCTACTCGGGAGCGCTGCTAAGAGTTCACATGTAATTTTACATTTGGCACAAAGCCAATTGTCAAAGCCAAGAGAGAAGTCAGGGTTCAGGCTTCCTTAGGCTTCCCCCTACCACCCCCACTGCTGAGTGGCTCGAATTTATGATTTTTCCCAGACAGGGAGAGATGATCCGATTTGAGCCCCAGGCAGTCACTGCGGCTCCTTTGTTGGTTCCCCTGCCTGGCAGAGAGAGGTCTGCTATGGCCTGACTGAAATGTGTCAGTGGCAGCAGTTGCTGCCATCCCTCTGGCACAGCCCTGCCACTCTCAAGCCACTGGGGGCATCCTGTACAAAATGCTTCCTGACAGCGGGGCCCCAGACACATGGAGAGATCAAGTGGCAAGGTGCAGAGGTGAGAGGATTTGCTTAAAGGGGGAAACTAAATCCGTCCATCATCATCTTTCCTTTATGAACCGGTGACTGCAGAAATGTCAGAGAGAGCCAGGCTTTTAGGCAACCTACCTTCCCCTAGCAGTGATGCAGACTTGAAGCAATCTAGTATAAACTTACCCGGCTCCCAACAGCCCAGTGTTGTCAAACTGTTGGCAGAGCAATGATGGTGTAGCCTGTGCCTTCGGAAGAGGAAAACATAAAGGTGATGGTGACTCATAGATTTGGTCATCATAGCATTTGTGTGACCATGCAAAAGGGGCCTTCCAGTTTCTAAAGCCTCCAGCTGCAGAGACTGTAAGAAAAAGCTTTGTGCTTTGTTTTTCATAGCCCCAACAATATTCAATTCAGGGAGATTTGGTCTGGGAAGGAGATGGGAGGAGGAATGGAGAACATCTTAGTCATGTCCTGTTTACACTCTTCCAGTGTATCTGTCTCACTCTTCTCCCTGACATCTTTGCTGGATAAAAGAGGGAAAAGAGCTTATATTTGGAAGACAGGAGTGTTAGGAGAAATTACCAAGCACTCAGAGAAATAGCATCAACAAAAATGAAAATTGTGAAATAGTGTCTTTCCAATGATATCTTAGACTCTGTTTTGTGTCCTTGATTGTTATTTTATTCAATCATGTATTTATTAGAACACCCATTAATTCACTCAATAAATTACTGCTGGGCATCCCCTATGGTCAAGACGCTGAGGTTAGTCCTGAGTCTATAACAGTGACCAGGAAACAACCAGGCCATTGCCTTCCTAGCCATTTTTATAAACAAATTCACAAACTACAAAATGAAGATTGTAGGAAGTACCAAATGTAAAATAAATAGGCTGAGAGGGTGTCTGGGGCAGTACAGGAAGTGAAGGATGGAGAAGACTTCTGTGAGGTTCATTGAGGATTGAAACATGACAGTGAGCTACCACAGGAAGGAGAAAGGAAGAACGTTCTAGGCTTCCCATGTGGCCGTATTCTCAGTTGCTCAGGGACCTTGTGCGTCTGCTGTTTCTTCTTCCATCTTCATTCTCAGGTATCATTACTTTCTAATAATGTTACCTTGGGCAAGTTTCATCTCTTTCATGTTCTTTCCTTGTCTGAAAAAATGAGGATAATAGAAAAGGTTGAGTGGGATTTCAACATAAAGTGAAAACCACCATGGTACCTGGTACCTCGTAGTAGCAACAAATCTTAGCTCCCTTTTCACACTTCCCAAACTTTTCACTTAAGTTCTGTCATAACACTTCCTTTCAAATTCCTAAGTAGAACAGAAGTGACAGCCCTTCCTAGAGATAGTGATATTTTAATGGTGCCATGTTGGTCCTCTCTGTCTGGGCAAGGTGGTGGTTGGGGGTAGCACGACATGGAAGAATGTCTCAGGCTCTTGAAATCAAATGATGTTGACAGCTGTCTACAATTTTTGTTAAGCTCTGCAGGCTGGAAAGCATGATTTTCAGCTCTGTCTTTGAGGACGTGAGATCAAAGTGGCTGGTTCTTGCTTGGAAAAATGGTTATGTGGGAGGTAAGCCTGTTCCTTTGTGCAGCTTCCCAGGCTCTTTCTTCATCTCTACACATCACTCAACCCCTCCTGGAAGTGCCCACACTATGTCCCCTTGCTGTCCTCAGCTGGATATCAACCAAGGTGTTAGCCAGTAACAGATTCTTCCTGATGGTTTCCCCTGTACGGTTTTACACCTGTCATGAAACTTGTTTAAAACTCATTTTGCACACCATATTTAAATTTTATTGTGTGAAAAATTTTTCTCCTGGGATGAATTGGAATCTATAAGAGGAAGTGCTACAGAAAAGAAACCTTTGAGCACAAACTGTCCTAACAGGAGGACAGTGGAGATAATTGACTCTTTCTTGACATAAAGGTAGAAAATCTCTTTGTTCTGATTTGAGATCTTGCCCATGAGATTGATTTCCTTTCCTTTACACATGCATAGAAATGCTTATCTGCCATTCTTACCTTTCTTTTCCTTTGGAGATAGGGAAGAAAGAAAGGGGTGTGAGTTTGTAAATGGAACTCTGACATGTTCTGAGATCAACTGTCCTTAAAATCTACATTGTCTTTCATGGACTCCTCCTCTGTAAATACTGTTGGAAGTCATATAACCTTCCCAAGACTACCACACGTTTCTGTGGAATTTACATTCCTGTGAGACTCCTGGCTCTTTGTTTCCAATGTGTTGATATTTTCTTATTCTCTATTATTTTGTGATTATTTCTTGTTTCTTCATAGTATCCATCTGCATATTGACTGAAACACTCTCTTGATTCTACTTTTCTCCTTTGGATCCCATTCAGAAGACAGACCCAATATAGAGGATTTTTTTTACTCACTGTATAAGGAGATACATTTGAAATATCAATGTTAGCATTACTCTTCCTGAGGAGCACCTCTATCACTCCCATGAACTTGGACTCCAGCTTTCCTCTTGATTCTATGAGCCAACTTGAATCCCCTGAGCTCACTTGGCAGTGATTCCTACTGTGTCCCCATAGTTTCTCTCCCAATGTAAGACACTTTGGAGTGATAGTTGTTACAAACCAGAGCTGTTCCAGGGAAATGGGTGCATTATCACACAAATAGCACCAATATAGCCAGCAGGTAGACTAACATTGAACTTTTGTGGCTCTCTTTACCTGCTTCTGATTACTCTAGCTGTGATGCAGTTTCTGTCTTATTCTTGACTTGAAGCACTGTCTGCTTATACTATTGTCCTTTTCAGAACTCTCTGACACTCATATTTTTACCCCTTCATGAACTTTGGCTTGAACTGATGATATAAAAAACTAGGCTACTGGAAGGGTGATACATACTCTCAAAGCCTTATCACATGAACTGATATCTAACTCCAGAACAGGTGCAAGAGGGATGAGGATGAGGTTTCGGGAGGGATACAGAGTCAAGTTGGTCTTTGCTGAGGTTCACATTTTCAAAATGCAAATGCTTGAAACAGCATTGTCTTTTTTCCTCTCATTATCTCAACCTTCTGATGAACAACATCAAGAACAAAAAGATCTGCACCGAGTTTCCAATTGGTTTTATAATGAGATCATTATCCTAGCTTGATCATGTCTTGGAAGACACTTTCCAGGCCATAAACTGCAGTGGAACAGAAGGTCCTGAAAGAATCCACATGAATAGTGGTAGGACCATAAACAGTTGACTTGACTCTCCTGTTCCCTTTGGTGGCAGTTTGTGTGAGGTGACTGTTTAAAAAAAAAAAAAAAAAAAAAAAAAAAAAAAAAAAAAAAACATTGAAATCTGCAAGCTCAGCTCTTTGGTACATTTCTGGAGACGTAAGAAAAATGAAAAGAATTTTGGATATTTTTTTCCCAAACAGGAACTTCATGGTAATCTCATTATTGATAATTGCAAAGGAAAAAGCACTCAAATGCAAAAATTAATGTCCAATTTGCCTTTTAATGGACTGAAGCAAATCTAATGGCTAGTGCAATCCAATGAAATAAGGAGTTTAAAAATTAAAAAAAAAAATCTAAAAAAAACTTGATTAAATTTGTTCTGTCCTCATTCAAACCTGTATCCTTGATATGCCTTGGTTGTTAACAAATTTGCAAAATCATATTAAAATTACAGACTGTTTAATTTTTTCCCCCTAATTATAAAGCTGACATTCTTAGTACCATGTGGCAGTTAAGAGGTCAGGTACTGAACCCAGCCACCTGAAAGCCCAGACCGGGGTGCCATTTACAAGCTTAACAAACCTCCTGACCTCTCTGTTTCACATTTGTAAAGTGGCAGTAATAACAATACCTACCTTCTACCAAAAATTAAATTGGTTAATATATGGAAAGTTCTTAGAATAGTGCATCATATGTGTTCAGTAAATGTCAAAAATAAAAATTATAGAATAGTAAAACTGCAAAGAGATCATGACAAAAAGAACAAACCAAACTCAAGAACAAACAAATCACCTACAACCCAGAATCAAATACACTTAAATCTGGGATGCTTTCTTTTTAAGTAATGTATTTGTGTGTGTTTACAAATACACATATATAAATACACATATAAATATTCATGTATATATTCTATTTCAGACTGTATTAGTATCATGCATTATCATAGCTATATCACACTGTAAAAATGGCTGTGAATTTTTCAAAAATATTTTTTATATCTATGGACCTTTATTTTTATTCATTTATTTATATGTGGTGCTAAGAATTGAACTCAGTGCCTCATACATGCTAGGCAAGCGCTCTACCACTGAGCCTCAGCCTCAGCCCAGAATTTTTTTAACTGTACATTTTATTCAGTAAATGTTTTGCTTTCAGATAGAATTATTTTTATTTTTGGGGGGGACTGACTAAATTAAATTATTTAATTTATTTATTTAGAGAAATTATTATGTGGCATTTTGTTTGTGCAATATTTAAGTGAGGCACCATGCCTTGAGTTGAGAGGATTAAGAGAAGCACAAATTTAAGGGTTACACTTTTGTTAGTGTCTCCTAAAGAACTAATACTCTTTTGCTCCCTCTAGTTTATCTGTTTCCTCTGGCACTGAGGGCAAGGGTGGTATGTGAAATATATATTTTGGGGTTTTCATCAGCATGGTCTGTTCAGTGGGGGAGAGAGAGGGAGAGTTTTAGAAGATGATCAGAATAATATCCATCTCATACTAGTGTTATGAGAATTAAATTAAATAAAACCAGCATATAATGTGCTTAGCATATTGTTAATAAAATGTAATTAGCATTATTAATATTAATAAATTTTCCTTGTTCCCTTAAAGACTATACTTTAAGTGCTTCTAAATTAATAGGGAGAAATAAATCTAAATATTTGGATCTACCTCAGTCTGATTCAGACCTTTAATGGAAGGGGGGATTACGGAATGAAATTTCCTGAGAATTACATTTCCTTGCATTAGTGAACATTTCCATCACTTTTATTTCTTCTCTACCACTTGAGGATATGAGAGGAGAAGAGGTTGGCCACAGGAGGCCATTTCAAGTTTCTGAGTCCAGGTTAGGCTTGCTTGAGTGACCAGCTCTGGGTACTTCTGGCCCGGATGGGCAAAGCTTCATTCCCACCCCTCTTGATTTCCCCATTGTTCGTTTAAGTGCCACCCCAGCTTTCTCGTCGGATTCCCTGTTGAGCTTCCTCCTCATGGTTGGGTAAGAATGGACCAGAAATGGATTTGCTCACTCTTCAGTTACCTGCATTATTATTTGCTTGGTTGATATCAAATGAAGCTGAACCAGCCTAGCTGTCTTGTGCAGCAAGATCACAAAGTCCTGTTTTGCCTAGCTCTGCATGACACCCAAGATTGCCATCTATATAAAAAATCCAGCAGAAAGCACGTCACCTATGTGAAACACAAGTCTGAGACTTGCCTTATTCTCCCATGTTTCTAGCTTGTCTGAATAATAGAGGCAGATCCAAGGAAAGTGGTATCAAGGAATTATTTGCAAAATACCTTATCTTCAAATAAAGTGTAGTCAGTGTCAAATTTCATCCTCAAATTCCCTGGAGACAGAGGAGGAAAAATTCACGGTAACTTTTCGCCTTACTCTCTTTGTCTCCTCCCACCGCTTCTTTCTCTCACCACATGTTGTATATAGTATCATGTCTATCACTCTCACATAGAAGGAAGAGAAAAAGGAAAGGAGGGATGAGGGAGGGATAGAGTGGGGGAGGAAAAGATTGAGGAAGAAATAAGGACCTGATTTTGATTTTGTCATGGAGAGAAAAAGTCATGGTGTAGTAATAATAAACCATTTAAATTTGTTGCAAAGATGATTTTTTTAGGTTGACCATTAAAATAGAAAAAAAAATTAATATTAGTGTGTATTGTTTTTTTATATTGATAGAGTCAGTACTACTGTTTCAGGATTGTAGAGATTAAAAACTATTTGGTCAAATATGGCTTCCTGGTCTGGTACATATAAATCCGCTTTGTGACCATGTTAGTAGAAGCACACTAATGGCTCTGAGGAACAGATAAAAGGAAGAAATGGACTTAACTTCCTTTGTCTACAGAGGCAAAGCTTATTTGCCATGGACTCTTCCTTCCCAGTCTCTTCTGTCTCCTTCCCTTCTTCCCTACCCCTCCAGATGCCCCTCCCTTTGTTCCTTCCTTCCTAATAGCAAACTTATTTCTCAGTTGTATGAATTAGAAAATTTGGGCACTTTGCTGTAGGCCTCCTTGCTAGTCCCACAGTCAGCCAACCTCTGGCCCCAGCAGTCCATTACTTTGCTCCTAATCTGGAATTGCTGGTGTACATATGCATTTCCTTCCTGAAGATTGCCTACTAGGCCCATCAAGGAGGACAGGGACATGATTCAGATACGAATATGTCATCAAGGAGCATGGAATTTAAGGGGACAAGATAAGACATGTACACAATTCTGAAAATTCCCAAGTAGAAATTGATAAATCTCATTTGAGAATTACAGATAAAGGGCTATGCATATTCAGAACGAGGAAATGTTTCTTCTTGCCTGTTTGCTCTCAGTGACTAGCAAGAAATGACTGAGAGAAATGATATAATTATATCGTTCAGGTGTGGGCACAGCTGGAATTATTAAAAGACACGTCGTGTTCAGAATAAACAGAGCATTGTGTGAAGCCACCCATAGTCTACCTGGAGGTTCCTTTAATGGTACCCCCATTGAATAGCCGGAAGCTCTACCTCCCACCCCTTTTCTACTCCCCTAGTCCCTTTGTTTATCCTTAGCCTCTTCCCAGCTTTGGCTATTCTGATGGATCATTGTTTCGTTGTTTTTTTTCCCTCCTTTTCTTTTTCATTCTATTCTCTTACACACTATGTCCTCAGCATACCAAACATATCATATTCCCCCCAATAATACTATGAGCTAACTAATTATATGACATATGTTTTTTTTAAAAGGGATTGTTTGAGAGAGAACGAGTGATTTTTCAAGTCCACCCAGAGGTTAATGTCAGAAAGAGATCTCAAACCCAAGTCCATGTTCACCTCACGTAAGTTCCTGCTAGGGTACAAAACTATACATCTTATATCTAGTAGGGTCGTTGATGGATTTTCTGTGCTGCTTGTGGACACATTCAGAGACAAAATGCTGCCTGTCTTTAATCCAACCCAGTTCTTTGGTTATTGAAGTTACAGAATGAAAATGTGCAGGGACTTTATAAAAAGTGCAAATAAAAATGATAGGATGTAAATTATACTACAAAATACACACCCATATGTACTTTAGTTCTGCCGCAAACTCGCAGATACATGCACTCACTCTCACAGGCAGGCAAACACCAGTTTGCAGTCAGAAAATTCAACAAAGGAACCATCACTGACGATGGCACACCTGTTGGTCAGCAGAGGTGCAGACACAAAAGGGAGAGCTGCTCTAGGTAAGAATAAAGAGGAAACCAACAGGGAGATGAGATAAAATTGGGGGCTGGCTGTAGTCCAACAGGAAATCATCCCCAGAAACATGCTGTTACGTAGTCCACCAGTTCTATTGAATTGGTTCCTGACATGCAGAACAGACTGCTGGTTGTTATGCCAGAATCCCTCCCACTCAACAAATGCCCCCTTTTTACTACAGACCAGTGGATCTCCAGAGGGAGAGTTTTTCATAATATGCATGTCTGCATCTAAATGGAAATGGAAATTGCTGAGGTCACCATCAACTATCTTATTTTCAACTTGAAAGAAAAATCTTTCTTTTAATTTTCTCATATGTGCAAATGTGAATAGTTTTGTGCTTTAATGCATGATGTTTAAGCAGTTAAAATTTCTTTAGAAATAATGCCTTAACAGATTTGGTAATTATGTTATTTGGACCATAAATAAAAAGTAGGATTTTCACTATTAGATTTTAAAAATTATATGCACTTTTCTTTTAGTCTAATCACCCCTTTAATAGTTGTGTTCCCCAGTATTAGTCAACTGATAATGGATTGGTGGAACCCTCTATTCAGTTACTGTTCATTTCCAGGGTATCATTCTTAAGAAAATTGTGTCAAGTAACTAGAGTAGGACCCCCTCTGTCTTTCTCCATCCATGTGTCTACCTATCTATCCGTACATCCATCTACCTATTACTCCGTTTGTACATACACACACACACACACACACATACACACACACAAAGATTCTCAAACATGTTACTAACCAAAAATGACTAGAAAGATCAAAGTTGCCTTTACTCTTCAGCCCTATAACTAATTCTAACATCTTCATCTTCAAATTATAAATTCTCGTGCTGTTGCTGACCTGGGCATGCTTGTTCTGGAGGCCTGTATTTGCTGCCACATTCCCTCAGTGATCATTTAACTGACATTTGCAGGTTTTCTGCTGGTTGCACAAGTCTTGATCTTTGAGCCTGTAACCCTGGCCTTGTGGAGCACTCAGTCCTTGGAGAGGAAAACAAATAAGAAGTTTAGAGTGCTCTGTGATACGTTGCAAGCAAAGCAGGCCCAAAAAAAAAAAAAAACTCTGATAATTTGAATTTTTCCCAGGACAGCTACTATGCTATGCTGAGTATTTTATAAAGATTTTGCTGTTTACAGGTCACTATGACCCTGGGTGGTGGATATTATTTTTTTACTGATATAAATTAAAAAATTTGTTTTAGTAAGACCTTAATGATTGGCACTTTCAAATTAGAATAATCAAAATGAAGTTCAAGAAAGGATTTTTTTTTTTAAAGTGTGGGTGGTTTGGTGAACTACAGAGGAGACAGTAACTACCCTGCAGCTAGGAAGGGAAGGGTGATCACTACTCATAGGCCTGAGAGACAGAGAGAAGGGTAGGATGCCAGGAGTCAGAAGGAAGGAATCAGGCAGAAGTCACCTTAAAAGCAAAGGTGCTTAATTGAAAGTCACAGAGTCCAGCAGATCCCACATGGAGGGAACCGGGGGAATAATTGACTTGCCTTTATCTTGCTCCCTACCTCCAGTCTCTTCCTGGGATGAAGAAGATCTCGAACTAGAGGGCAAAGGAGGCCATTGATTTTGTACTACAATCCCTTGTTCTACCAGGGTGGAGAAGTTGGAGAGTAGAAGGGGTGGGGAGGAGGGCAAACATAAATCACATGGTACATTTTGATATTTGTAGAAGGCCATATAAGCAGTTGTAGAATGGAATAAGTAATCCCAGATGCAACTTTCCAAATGCACCTGTGTATGCCATGTGCATGGGTTGGCAGCAGCTGCAGTTTTACACACTGACATTGGGTGCCATTGTATCTTCCTGCATCCACATTTCTGATTCTTCTTATTTATATCTAGCTTAGGTGAGCAGAATGGCCGCAACTTATCCATCTGTCTATCTGTGTTTACCAAGCGAATGGATTTGCGTTTCCAGAACCTGACTTTACTCTCCTGTTTTCTTCCCTGTCCTTGGGGAGTACAACATCCAGATGGCAAAAAGATGAATGGGTGGCCGGCCTATTTGACTCATGCTCTTTGTGATGTCAGTAATAAATAACCTTATAAGCATATTCAATCTTATACTCTTGTGAGGATTTTTCACTTTTATTATTCATTTCCGAGAATCACTTTGTAAACTAGGTCAGTCACATGCACCCGTTCTGCTTTATATTTATCAAAACTTAAATCTTTATTCAAATAGTTTGACATTCAGTGCAATTCAGCAACCATCTATAAAGCACCTAATATGTGCTGGGCTAATTTTAAACGTAAACATTTGGGCATATCAATGGACAACAATAATGTGTTCTTGTTAAGTGAGGAAAAATGGAAAATAAACACAAATAAAGGTAAATTATAGAGAATGGTTAAATGAGATAAGTGTTTTATGACAAGAAAAAGCAGAGTTGGGTAAGGGAGAATGGAAACAGTAAGAAATTTTCAGTAAGTTGTCTAGGGGAGTCATTATGAGAAAGTGACATTTGAACATAAAACAGAAAGAGGTGAGTCTGTGGATATGGTAGAGAGGATAAAGAGGAGGTTAGGGAGGAGTGTGCCTGGATTATGCATTGAGTATCAGGGTTCCTGTGTGTCTGGAAGGGAAAGGGGGAGGGAGGGCAATCAGGGAAGAAAATAAAGAAAATTGGGTATAGAAATGCTGCAAAGCACTTTGGGACACTGGAGGAACTTTAGATTTTTATCTAAGTGAGATGGGAAGCCAATAGTGGGTTTTGACTGGAAAAGGTTCTGATGTAACTTGTATGTTAGGTAAGTCTTTTTATTGTTGAGAAAAAATTATGGCAGGAGAAGAGTAGAAACTGGAAGGCTTATATTAAGTAATAAATTTATATTGTCAAAAACTACTTGTACTGGGGCACACACTTACAATTTATATTATCAAAAACTACTTTTACAGCAGGGGCACATACCTATAATCCTAGCTAATTGGGATGGTGAAGTAGGAGGATCACAAGTTCAAACCTAGCCTCAGCAACTTAGTGATACCCTGCCTCAAAAAAAAAAAAAATGCTGGGTATGTAGCTCAGTTTAATTAACTAAACCCTTGGGTTTAATTCCTAGTACCAGAAAAAGAGAGACAAAAAGAATCCTCGTAAAAATGAAAGGAAGTAATCACAGAAGGATGCAAGTTGTCTTTTAAAAGACCAATCTAATCATGCTGTTCTCCCTGCTTGAGTATCATGCATGGAAGTATTTGTCTCTCAGTTCTTCACTTATTTATTCATACAGTTATTTTTTAAAGTTTATTATATATCTACCAAGTGCCAGGAGACATTCTGGATGCTGGTGACAAAACACATTGGTTCTGCACTCAGTGAACTTACATTATAGCAAAGATGACAATCTAAGTTATTTAAGTTCCTTAACTATGCAACGTCACTCTGTTTTCTATTTTCATCATCAAGGTCTGGTCTTATTACACCACTTGACATTCTCAAATATGTCAGTCTACACTTTGAATGTGAATAAATTTGGTCATTTCTTATGTTCCAGAGGGTTTAAGAGAGTCTATGTCTCTTTGAGATTGCTTTGTTTCTGTGAGTTTATCTAGGACAAGCCAGCTTTGTAGTTAATAATATTTGTGGCCACCTTAAAGGTTCAGAATATTGTGCCCAGATGGCAAAAAAAACTGCCATCACTCTGTAGAGGACAGTATGGTTTCAAGTCTGAAGCTAGTAAAGTGAGATGAGAACCCTCTGAATGATGGGGTTCTAATGGTTCTCTCTGTGGCCTGTTAGCCTGGGTGTTTCATCAGGATAGAAGAATTCAGCTGTGAATGGCTAAGTGGAGAATTTCCCAGAGATGAGCCAATTTGACTTTCCTCATTCAGTGGGAAGCCTGGATGTTGAGTAAGGCAGCAAACCAACTATTTGTCTACAAAGTGTAAAGACACTTGGATTAGCTAGACAATGCTGTGAATTTTCATTTAATGGTAAATTTTCCAGGGACATTAAATTTCTTGTTTCATGGGTAAATAGCATCAGATAAGTTTAGCACAATCAAATATTATGCAACCTCTGGTATATGATATTGGTACTCAAGATGGAAAAGATGGAGTGTTTTGGAAACAGATTCATAGAAATTATTTTACATGAATATGGTAGAGTGGATGCATTAATGCAGTTTCTCTTTCTAACTATATTCTAGGTAATTAATCTGTCCATCTAGCTTTTACCTAATTATTATATCAAGGTATAATGTAAAGGATATTTGAAGTTGAAAATGACAGATTTAGTACCACCTGTATCAAAGAGTAGTTCTGTGACTTTAATTAAGACATCTGATCTCAGTTCCTTCTACTTTGAAATGGAAATATTACTTACAATTATTTGAACTATCCTCTGGGAGGATCAAGTGAGATAATGAGTGGGAAAATATTTTATAAGCTATAATGCAATAAAAAATCCATTGGTTATTGTTATTGCTCTTCTACTTTTTCCTTTGTGTACTGTATGATCATATGGTCAAATATTAAGCTGCTGTTATGGTTATAGAGTAGGAAGAAAATTCACACACACACACATACACACACACACACAACTCTTCCTATGGCTACTTCAGGGAAAAAAAAATGTTCCATGCAGGGCAACACACACACATGCAAACACACACACACATACAGGCACATGTGTATTCACACAGATTGAAGTCCAGTCTCCTTAAATCATCATGAATTGTAGATGATCATCACTTTCTCACAGACTTGAGTAATAACTTTGAGAGGGAGTCTCTTAGATAAATCAGTTATATTGGGATAAAATAACTATGAATGTGGCTTCTACTTGCTAAAGTGACTCCTGATTTTCAGTTTCATTTAAATCAATGAATATTGTTTCAATGATTCAGGACAACCAAATAAAATAGGTTTACATTATACTTCTGCAAAATAATCTTGTGTGAGTGAAATAATTGATTTATAATTTGTATTCTGCACATGCTTCAAATTGCCAGTCATTCCAGTGGATCCTCTGTTCAGTGGGTTCTTAGTTAAATAAGGTTGAGAGCATCTAACATTTACTTCACATCAACTCTATGCTGGGAATCGTGCTAACTCCATGCATGCATCTTCTATTAATCTTTCCATCAACACTTTAGGATAGATGTCAGTGTTCCTTGTTTTTTTGGGGGGGGATTGGGCTATTAATTTAAAGGACCCTGAACTTTAGGGTTCTCCACCTCCAGGACCTGGGCTTTTAATTATAATATTTCCATGCCTCCCAGTTTAAGAGAGGTCTTAAAAGAGACAAGAAAAGGGGAAGAGTATGAACCTCTACACTATTACCCTCTTATAAAGCACTATTTGTAATTACTTCCCCAAAGTCCCCATCCCCTTAATACCACTTAATACCTTATAACATTACAACAGGGATTAAGTTTTGACATAAAGTTTGGAGGGGACACATTAAAACCCATGTAGATGGTAAGACATATTTTTTATTAATTAATTTATTTGATGTATTTAGTATCACTTGGCTGGTTAGTAGGAGGAGAAATGTCTAGATTGTGGGGAAATAGATGTCCAGGCCAACATTTTGGTACATGATGATATAGAAAAATAATTGGGTAAGTCTGTGGAGCTGCTGGTGATGTCAGCTGAATTAGACCATCCAAATACTGAGCTACCTCTGGTTATTAGACTAGAATAGGGAATGGATTGATTAGATTAAATTAGTTCAAGAACAAACTCATTCTGTCCTCTGTACTTGAGGATCACTCTGTCGGAAATCATCACTTGGTTTTGTCTTCTTTCTTCTAGAGGTTTCTTTCATGCTCATAAATATCTCATTTTTTCTGTTGTATATAAAATAACAATATCAACAGCATGTGAAAATAGCTACTACCATTGGATGCTTATCATATGTCAAGCACAGTGGAGATGACTTTAATATATTGCCTAATGTAAATAGTAAGTCTAGCAAACATCATCAGTTCCCTACCCCCATCAGTCTCGATCCATATGGGTTCCAGTTATTGCTGGTGTTTTTATTTACAAATTCTCACCTGACTCTCAAAAATCTAATATCTTAATTTTTTTAAAGCCAAGTTAATGCTGAATTCTTGCATGATTTTGTTTTGTGTATTAGTAAATAATACCAACATGCAGAAAGGCCAAACTTAAAGGTAGTAAGAACCAGTTTCTAATCAATTTGTTTGTTAAAATTATTAATCTCTACCTACAATACAAAAATCCATTCCTAAAGTAATTCTTAAATAAATTTCTCACAAGTTTATTAGTAATGACTTTTAAAAACATTCTGCTCTATTAAATATAAAATATTGTTAGATACCTTATCTAAAATGTCTGAATCACCTCTGGAAAGGAAACAAGGGAAAATACCCCATTTACATTAAAAAAATAAAATAAAATACTTGGAAATCAACCTAATGAAAGAGGTGAAAGACCTCTACAACAAAAACTACAGAACACTAAAGAGAGAAATTAAAGAAGACCTTAGAAGATGGAAAAATCTCCCTTGTTCTTGGATAGGCAGAATTAATATTGTCAAAATGACCATACTACATAAAGCACTATACAGATTTGATGCAATTCCAATGAAAATTCCAATGGCATTCCTCATAGAAATGGAAAAAGCAGTCATGAAATTCTTCTGGAAAAACAAGAGACCCAGAATACCTAAAGCAATCCTTATCAAGAAGAGCAAAGCAGGTGGCATCACTATACCAGACCTTAAACTAAACTACAGAGCAATAGTAACAAAAACAGGATGGTATTGTCACCAAAACAGACTGGTAGACCAATGATACAGAATAGAGGATACAGAGACTAACTCACATAATTACAATTATCTCATATTAGACAAAGGCACCAAAAACATACATTGGAGAAAAAATAGCCTTTTCAACAAATGGTGCTTGAAAATTGGAAACCCTATCTCTGACCATGCACAAAAGTCAACTCGAAGTGGATCAAGGACCTAGGAATTAAACCAGAGACCCAGGGCCTATTAGAAAAGAAAGTAGGCTCAAATCTCCATCATGTCGGATTAGGCCCCAACTTCCTTAATAAGAATTCTATAGCACAAGAATTAAAATCAAGAATCAATAAATGGGATGGATTCAAACTAAAAAGCTTTTTCTCAGTAAAAGAAACAATCAGTGAGGTGAATAGAGAGCCGACATCTTGGGAGCAAATTTTTACCACTTGTACATCAGGTAGAGCACTAATCTCTAGAGTATAAAAAGAGTTCAAAAAGCTAAACATAAAAAAAACTAAATAGCCCAATCAATAAATGGTCCAAGGACCTGAACAGACACCTCTCAGAAGATAATGTACCATCAAGCAACAAATATATGAAAAAAAATGTTCAACATCTCTAGAAATTAGAGAAATGCAAATCAAAACTACCCTAAGATTTTATCTCAACTCCAGTCAGAATGGCAGGTATTAAGAACATAGACAACAATAATTGTTGGTGAGGATGCAGGGAAAAAGGCACATTTATACATAAATGCTGGTGGGACTGCAAATTGGTGCGACCAATATGGAAAGCAGCAGGCGGTTCCTTGAAAAGCTGGGAATGGAACCACTATTTGACCCAGCTATCCCATTCTCATTCTATAACCAAAGGACTTAAAAACAGCATGCTACAGGGACTCAGCCACATCAATATTTATAGCAGCACAATTCACAATAGCTAAACTGTGGAACCAACCTAGATGCCCTTCAGTAGATGAATGGATGAAAAAAAATGTGTATATACACACAATGGAATATTACTCAGCAATAAAAGAGAATAAAATCATGGCATTTGCAGGTAAATGGATGGAGTTGGAGAATATAATGCTAAGTGAAGTTAGCCAATCCCCCAAAACCAAAGGCTGCATGTTTTCTCTGATATAAGGAGGCTGTTTCATAATGGGGTTGGGAGGGAGAGCATGGGATGATTAGAGGAACTCTAGATAGGGCAAAGGTGTGGGAGGGGAAGGGAGGGGACATGAGGGCAAAAAATGATGGTGGAATGACATAGGTATCATTACCCTAAGTACATGTATGAAGACACAAATGGTGTGACTCTACTTTGTGTTCAACCAGAAATATGAAAAATTGTGCTCTATATGTTTAATATGAATTGTAATGAATTCTTCTGTCATATATAACAAATTAAAATAAAAAAAACAGGCAGAGGAGGATACAGAAATTGATAGACTGCAGTTAAATTTAAAATTTCTTGACCTCATATTCAATATGTTTGAAATTTTTGTTTTAAGATTTCTTAAGTTATAATTTTACCTGATACATAAAAACTGAAAAAAAAAAAAGTCTGATTCAGTCTTTTCCAGAATCAGTTTTAGGGGGCATGATTTCTCTCAGTGTATTTGCTCTGGTTAAAGAAAGCCTTGATCTACTTTCCCACTACATATAATATGCCTCCCTCACATTGGAAATGGTGATGTTCATTAGCATGTGAAAAGCTCTGAGAAGTCCTGCAGGAACAGTCTGCTTTGGTTTATAGACCACCCCCCCACACACCCAAAGTTTGCAATCTTGACTTTGGACTGTATCTCTCACATCCCAAAGAGAAATGCTCTCACTTTGTTACTTGTGTGTTGGGAAGATAAGGTGAGCCTGAAATTTCTGGAGGAAGAAATATAAAATCCCAGGGAAACTCCCACTTGGTGGACAGCTCTTCTCTCTCCTTATAGGTTGGATTTCTAATTTCTTTACAACAGCAACAACAAAAAGTTTACAACATAGCTTGGATTTCTCACAGCAGCTATCTAACTTTGGAGATGTTAGCATTTGCTTTCGTTGGACTCCAGAGATAGGTGTGGAATGTCTTGCATTCTTTATCACCTTTCCTTTCATCCCTTTGTCCTTTCTTTTCTGGTTATTTCTGTCTTTTGTGTTTTGTTTATTTTTTTCCTCTTCCCCTCTGAATGTAGCTTCACTGTGAAACTTTAGTTTACTGCAAGGAGTAGCGTACTCTTCCTGAAGATGTAATTTGGAGGCCCTGATTTAAAATAGTCTCTGCAGATGTTTTCACTGAGTGAGCCCTTTAAAGCATCTCCTTGGGTGCACAAGGTCCTCTGCCTTTGTGTTTACCAAAGGGGCATAGTTAGCATCCAAATTAATGTGCAGCTATGATTACACTGGAACAAAGCAGGGGTTGTGTGATGACTCATTGGCTAAACTGTTTTTACATTCTTTTAACGGTTTATATTTGTGTGTTGGGTTTACAAGAGGAAGTACACAAATATCCATAAGCAGAAGTGCAGTCACGTGGAGAGACCTTTATGTAGCATTCTGGCACTATTACTACCCACTGCCAAAATGGGACTCTGTAATAATTCTGCAAATTCAGACTTCATCTGGGATAACTCTCTGTGTTATATTATTGTAAAGCCTTGCTAGTATCACCATGGTTTCCTTTACACAAAAGAAATTAAATACATCTCATAACTAAGTCTAATATTAGCTCACATCTGCAAAAGGGAAGAACAAGGAGAAAGGTTTCAAATTAATATTTTGAGTAATGCAGCTCCCCAATGCTGGTCAGGGGTTGGTTGAAAACATAATTGGTGCCCATAAGAAGATGGTGTGAGAAATGGAGATTTTATAAGTGATACTGCATTTTATATCCTCTTTTTAAAAATGGGACAGCAGAGTTGGCCAAGAGTCTTAGAGTAAGATCAGACCCATAATAGTTGTCAAATCATAGATCTTCACAAACAGAAACATAAATAGAATCTGAACTGACAAATATATGCATTGTTTATTCCAACTAAAAAATAACATATTGAGCAGCCTTTATCAATTCAAAATATTATACCAATAATATGTGAAAATACAGGTGAATTCTATATACCCCGTGTTTATATGTCTACTAAAACAAACCTGTGTGGTGAAACTGGGGAAGTAAGTAAATAAATGTGTCTCAGGTCATCTCTATACTTTAAATTTGATTTTCCTCCCCACCCTACAAATATTTTCACATCAAAAATTTAATATACAATAAGAATTCATCCTGGAGGCAGAATTTTTTTTTTTCCAGTACTGGAAATTGAGCCCAGGGGCACTTAACCACTGAACTACATCCCAACTGCTATACCATCCCCCTTTTTTTCCTATTTTTTAATGTTGAGGTAGGATCTCACTACATTGCCATGACTGGCCTCAAACTACTGATCCTCCTGCCTTAACCTTTGAAATATGTAGGATTATAGGTGAATGCCACTGCACCTGGCTAGGAAGAATTTTATATAGTCTTTTTTTTCCCCCACCTCTATATTTTGAGCCACATCCTTGATGAGGTTAACCCCCACCCACATTTATTTAGCCTCCTACTATAAATGTACCACATTACTTTTTTACTTATATCTTTTAAGTCATAAGGAAGTAAGAAATACAAGTAAAAGAATAGTTTAGTTAATATCCCATAGAGTACCCATTAATATACTATATACACTAATATAATTCCATATTTGAAAATTTAGGATTTCAATAAAGCCAGAATAACTTTATGAGTTTCATCGTTTTCCTTCCTCAGGGTTCATTAATGTTTGATTCATGTTTTCTTGATTAACACATGATCTCATGATGAGTTAATCTGTGCCACTATCCATGTATGAATGCTTTGCACTTCTGCCTGGGCCAGAATTTCATCCACATAGAATAATACTGACTTTATTTTCTGTGGATTGTTCACATTTTGACTGGAAAATGAGCCAGTTAACAGTATCTGTGAACTCTTTCAGAATACTGTCATCCTATTCATAGCTCATCCTATTCCAGAAAAAAAAAATGTCTAAATATTGCATATATTTTAGATGCTAATATATACCTGTGCATGTCTATGAATAGATATATGTGTATTTGTGTTTGTGTGTGTGTGTGTGTGTGTGTGTCTATGCGCGCATGTGCGCGATTCAGAAGAGTGCATTCTCCTTTGTTTCTGTAGCTATTATGAATTAAAATGCTGCACTGCAAAGTTGTTTCATTAAAATCAAGGGTGAGAACTGCTCAGGCAACAATTAAAAGGGAAAAGCTCAAGTAAAGACGGAGGCTCCGGGTACCTCCAGTCTCTACCCTTACTAGAGGTAATCTGAAGGTGGTGGCTGTTAATTAAAATGGAACTGCTGTGTCGCGCAGCAGCGCTGATTTGATTTGGCCCTATCTCCCCTACTCAGAAATTATAGACTTAAAAGATGTAATTAACAGAAAATTAAAGATTCTCCTTCATTCTTGGTTACGTAAAGGATTCCCTGTGCCTCTCCTTTCCCAGTCAGATTTCTCCCTGATGTGGAGCCTTTGAAGCTGTGTTTGCAGTCACCGCATGAGACAGTGGCCTTAATTAGGGCGATGATCGTTATCTCTGATATGAAGTTTCTCTTTTCCACCTGACCCTTCCCAGGACAGGAGCACTTGGCAATTGAAGAGTTGAAGGCAGGGAACTTCTGTCCTGTGTGCTCCCAGCTTTTACCAGCCCAAGGGAAGGCCCCCAGGTCACGGGGAAGATTTTCAGGATCTCTACCTACACAGAGGCCAAGGGAGCTCACTGACCTGAGGCGTCAGGACTGGAGCAAATCTGAATGTGCCTCTCTTTAGTCAGTTCCAACCACCTGTGTAACTTTGTTCAGTGGATATTCCTACCTGGAACGCCATTTCTTTGTATTTTGGGCCAGATCTGTCCATAAATGGCTTCTCAAAAATTTAAGTTATTTTTCATTCGTTTGTCATAGGATGCCACAAATGATTACATATCTTAGCTTTTGTGTATACTGTGTAAGAATCATGAACATGTGGATATCTATTTCATATAGTTTTACTTTCCTTTAAATAAATACCCAGGAGTGAAGTAGCTGAATCATATGGTAGTTCAATTTTTAGTTTTTGAGAGACCCCCTTACTCTTTTCCACAATGGCCGTATTAATTTACATTCCCACCAACCATACATAAGTTCTTCCTCTGTACCATGTAATATTATTCAGCCATAAAAAGAATGAAATTCTGTCATATTCAGTATCATGGATAGATCTGGAAGACATTGTGTTAAATGAAATAAGTCAGGCACAGAAAAAGAAATACTGCATGTTCTCACTCACATGTGGACTCTAAAAGGAGTTGATTTCACAGAAGCAGAGAGTGGAATAGTGATTGCTAGAGCTTAGGAAGTATAAAGAAAATAGAACATGGTTGAGTAACAGGTACTAAAATGCCATTAGACAGGAATAATAAGCTCCAGTGTTCTATAGCACAGTACAGTGACTGTAGTCTACAATAACTTATTATATATTTTATAAAAAGCTGGAAAAGAGGAATTTGAAGCTTCTTAGCACAAGAAATAATAAATGTTTAAGGAGACAGAAATGCTGATCCCATCAATTATACATGCATCAATTTATCACACTATATCTCATAACTATGCCCAATGAAAAAAAATTAAATTAGACTTTTAATAAAATTGCACATTTGTCCCTCTGAACAGCCCTTCTCCACCATTTGATTCCCATTTGGTTTTGAAAAAACAGAGTGTTGGAGTAATCTCTGTCTCTAAATAAGGCAGGTTTCATCTCTAATCTTATTTCCTCACTGGTATTCTTATTTCAAATTTCCTTTCCTTGGGAAAGATGTTAAGGTGTGTGGGTCTGCTGTGAAATGACCCCACCTCAAACGCCTGCTTTTCTAAAGCTGCAATCATCTGAATTTGGAACAGGCTCCAACATTAACCTCATCCTACCCTTTACTCACTCTTAATTTTGTGTGTATTGTTCTCCCCACCACTTCTCAAGAACCCTTACTGTCATACAACAGTGCTAGTGATTTCTGTGGGTGAAATCTGTCCCGAAGTAGAAAACCAAGAGCTATCTAGTCCCCCGGCTTTTGTGGGTGGCCTTTTAATTTTTGCTCAGTGTCTGTATTCGTGACTAATTTTCTCGTTGACACATTTACCCAAACATAAAATCACATGTTTACAATCATCTTAGCTGGAATTAATTAAATCAAGGGGTATAAATATAGCTATTAATTATTATCTTCATCCCATTATTTTGGGAATATGCAAATGAACAATATTTTCCATTCCACATCTTCACCCAAGCACAGTGCTACCACTTGCTGCATCTGCTCTAGTGTTCCTGAGGAAATTGGTTGAGACGAAGTCTGTGCACTTTGAAGAACTTCACTTGGAAGACCATAGCTCTCCTGACTATGGAAGGAATCCATACCCTGCAGGCCCCACACTGTATGCACAGCCCCAGGTCTTCTGGCAAATGGCCAGGAGTGACCAGTGGCTGCTCTTACTTATGAATATAAGCTTGTAATGATTTAATTGTACTTTAAGGTTCCCCTGTTGAAATGCTTCTTCATGTCACTAGGTGAAATCAAACCTGCTCACTGCTTCAGTGAGCCATTCTGCAGGGACAGGCTGTGTGAATGCATATCAGGGACCCTACATGGCAGTAACATTTATGCTTTTTAACAGAGATGCTTAATACAATGTATATTTTACATATCAAACCATGTAACACATATATGTATGTCTTTATCACAAAATGATCTTTGTATGTAATGCATGTTCTCTCTCTCTTCCCCCCTGTCTCTCTCTCTCGCTCTCTCTCTCTCTCTCTCTCTCTCTCTCTCAGTTCTGGGGATCAAACAAAGAACTTTGTGCATGCTAAGCAAGCACTTAAGTATTTTACTACTGAGCTACACCCTCAGATCCACTGTGATATTTTCTGTTCTGTTCTCTTTCACTTACATAATATACGTCAGAATCCATAAGTTGATTTTATGACTAACTAGTGGTCATTGTTCACAGTTTGAAAAAAGTTTTCTCATAGAACTGCCGTGCTGAACTTTGTAGAGTCATGGTCATGTATACCATCCTAACTAGATCATCATAGTTGTTTGACACTATGCTTTTAGAATGTATCAACGTCCAATATTCTAACAGGAGAAGTACACATATAAGAAGTGTGCAACTCCATGAGATTATACAAATTGATCACACAGGTAACCAGGACTCAGAATGAGAAATCTGATGACACCTCTCACATCACATGAACCCTCCCGAGGGCTTTCTTGTCAAGAATAACACAATCCTGGGTTCTAAGAGTGTAGATTCAGATTTCTTAGGTTTGCTTATTTATGTACTTTATATAACTCATATGTACCTGGCTTCTTTTGTTCACATTGCATTTGTGAGATTCTCCTGTATTTTTGTAAGCAACAGATTGCTTCTGTATAATACTCTATTAAATATGTATACCACAGATTATCTGTTTATTTGTTGTTGATAGACATTAGGGTAGTTCAAGTTTTGGCCTAGTGCTGCTATAATAGTCTAATGCATGCCTTTCGTTAATATTTGAACACTTTGGAATTGGTTATAGATACCTACGAAAGGAATTGCTGGGTCACAGGGCATGAGTATATCCAGTTTTATTACAGAGAGCCAAACAGTTTTCTAAACTATCCTGCCAGTGAGCTAGTTAAAGTTCTTAGGATGTGATTCTTATTTTATTATGAGAAACCCAAAGTTCAGGACTGAAGCAGGTTACCAAAGTCATTGAACTAATATATCACAGAGTTAAAACTAAAACTAGACTCCAGAGTCCAAAATTGATTCTTTTTATTGTTTTTGTTTTTGTTTTTTTCTCTCTGTTCCTTGTTACACTTGCAAAGGCCTTTGAAGGGCTTCATTGTTTTTTTTCTCCATCTTCTCCAAGTTTCTCACACAGGCAGATACACCAACACAGACATTTACACACATAAACAAACACACATAGAGACACACACACACACACATGCTGTCACTGATGAGATACATACTTACACTTTCACAACACATATTCACAGATACAAACACACAAAAAGGTATTAACACAGTCAGATGCACATAGACATACATAGACCCAGATACACATAGGTACAACACACAGATGTGTATACACATGCACACATATACACATAGCTATGGACAGAGAAACTTGCAGACACACCTGGAGACACATAAACACATGCACAAACACATGTCAAGATGAGCACAAAGAACTATAATCAGACTATAACCAAGCTGCTTGGTTAATGTCATATTTTTTAACTTCCAACAAGAGAATGACCTCCTTGATGGTACATTTGTGTGACTCATGATTTCTTACTAAATACTTGTCTGTATACTTAATATGAAAATTATTTCACTTTTTATAACTTTTAAATATCTGAAGAAAAATACTTATGCTCCACTTTGACAAAATGTCCTGAATTTAATAAGCAGCCTGATATCCGTCTTCATTTTTTTAGAGCATCTCCTGGATATGCTTGTGTCCACTTAATTCAGGAAAGAAACAATGTGTTTCATGGGTCTTCCTCCCACTGAAGATTCTTGTTCATTAAGGTTCTGCTCCATTATTGAGAAAATATGCTTTTGCAAAAAATTGAAATGCAGACCCTATGATTTCAGGGAAAAAAAAATCTTTTAAGTTTTATTTTTCTATGCTGGATAACAAATTATCATAAATCTCTCAGACACAGCTTAGCTAGGTCTTCTCAGGTTTCACAGAGTGTGATCTAAGTGACCACCAGGTTTTAGGTGGAGCTTAGGCCCTTTTGTAAGTTTAAATTTTTTTTGGAATAATTCAGTTTCTGGTAGTTTAAGACTCATCCGAGCTTTCTTGCTGGCTCTCTGTTTGGCCACCTACTCATTTCCCGCAGGTCACTCCCAGCTCCTGTCATATTACCTCCTGGCAGCCATGTGAAAACTTTTCAAAGCCAATAGGAAAGTCAATCTCTTCCTTTCTCTCTTTTATTGGTTCTATTTAGTTAAACATAACAATAGTAATCATTTGACTAATTATCAAAGCATGGAATATTCTTTGTTCTAATTCAGTCCCCAGCCCTCTGCATCCCTTCCTCTTCTCCCTCCCCCTTTCTCTTCTCTCTACTCTGCTTGCTTTGGTATGACAAGTCAGATCTTGTATAAAATCATGACATCACAGCTATGACCTCCTATCACCTTTGGCACATGGTGTAGATTTCTCAAGTGAGGAATTATTCCACCACTTCTGTTATTTTCACTGGTTAGAAGCAAGTTCTAGCTCCTACTGATACTCAAAGTATGAGATCAAGGATTCTATGAGAGTGTGGCTTGGGGTCATCTTAGAATTCTCTTTACCAAAATTGGCTTTGGAATTTTCTTCTTTGTGGTATTTATATTGAGGTATTATAATTGCTGTTATGTATTTTACTAAATTGCTACTCATAGGATAAATGACTCTAGAAGCGGCATACAGTACAACTCACAGATAACATACCAAACTTCAAAATACACACATACTCACTTATTAGCATATTATTTTTGTTTCACATCTTGGCATTGGACTGGAGTCAACCATGGTTCAGCCTATTCACTTGATACCTTGACACCAAATGTCTTTATAGTGTGGATATTTTACAACCTAGAGATTCCTTCCTAAGAGATTTTATATCACCTTACTCTCACCTCCAATAGAAATAAGAAAAGACTCCAAAGATCAAAGGTGGTGGTGACGTCTTTTGAAAAGCAGCACACATTTTTCAAAACCCTCTGAAAGATAGCCGATCCTTTCTAAGATCAAACCTTCAAGATAATATGAAATGTAGTTCTTTCTGGACTGTTATAAAATTTGGTTGGAAATTCATCTGAAACTATTAATGGGTATAAATGTCCTTCCTTATCCATGCTATGGTGGGCAGAGCATGGATAGGATGCACTGTGCTTTCTGGGAAATGTGCCAAGCTGTGGCTTAAGGGGGCCACTAGGAGGACTTTTCTTGCTTGGCTCCTTGACAAATGGCATGCCTGCTTAACCGAGACTAGGTGCAATATGGTTGGTGCCCTTTAACAAAATCATAATTGAAGACAAAAGACAAAAGGGATAGGTAGTGGACGTGCTTAGTGGGATAATGGAGCTTGTAGATGAGGTGAGATGGCAAATTAGCACATTTCATCCAGAAAAGCTGAGCGGTAGTTAAGAGTTAATACCAAGTCATGAAAATGATTGCAGCAAAAACTATCCAAATCTTTCTTCCTGAAACTAGGTTCTTAGAAGTTCAATATAAAGTGCCTTACTTTTGGATATGGACAGCTTGAGCAAGAAACCTTGCTTTGTTACCTACCAACTATTCTGATTTTGACTGAGTTACTTAACCTTATAAGTCACTGCTTCCTTATGATTGAAGAGGATTAAATGGCACACTTAAAGAGTTTACTACAGTATTTGGCCCTGATAAAGACAATACTGGGACATAAGCAGATGAACCTCAAGCTACAAAGATGACAAACTTATGGATTTCTTCAAGTATCTCAGTCCTAATGGGGTGAGGGGAGCCCCACACAAGCAAAAGAGGAATGACAGAGCATTCTGCCAAGTTCTGGAAGCATGACAAGGAATTTCAGCCTTTGGGAGAGGTCAGAAATAATCAAATAGGTGCTTGTTTGCTCTCTCTCTCTCTCTTGTACCCTGTGTCCGTGGAAGGAATTTCTTTATTTGATCTGTGTCTTTTTAATTCTGCATCAAATATTATTAAAATCCATTTTTGCTTTAACCTTTCTACCCATGAAAAAATGTCCACATGGAAGCAAAGGTGGTGAGGGTTTGCTACTGTGATGCTCATGAGCTAATGAAGGTCAAGCTGACTAAGTCCCTGAGAGGAGACAGCAAAGCTGGGACCGGAAATGACGTCTGGCATAATGTAATGGTCAGTCTTTCTTTCTTTCTTTTTTTCCTGGAATCAATTTTTCAAGACAATGAAAAGATGATGATAATGAGTAAGAAGTTAAATCATTGGGCTATGAATGCAATCCACTGCCTGCCTTCATTCATTCATGAATATTTATAGTACTGAGTTCTTGGCCAAACCAGAAAATTTTCACAGTCTCAGGGGACAAATGTTAGGGGAAAAAAATACTACCTTGTTTTTGCTTCTGCTTTTCATTTCTGTTACTCACCGTCAAGAATAGTTTCGAGGATTTCAATGTAATAGGAGGATAGGGAGATTGATTCTATCTTTTCTGTACATCTGAGCAGAGCATTGCTATAGGTACGTATGAGATGGCACAAAAGACCTTTTTTCAGGTTTATCTATAAAGCTTAAGCAATTAATAATTATTTTATATTAATTACTAATGCTTCTAAGTAGCATTTTCTTAGCCTGCGAGCTTTTAAAGGCCTCCCAAGACATACAATTCCTGTTAGAAACATTAAGTTGGAATAGGCAGGTGAACTGGGTTTTGTTTTGACGTTTTATCTTGTCAGATAAGTTGACTACACTGTCTTACATGGAACTGACACTTTAAATATGCCTATAAAAACAGTGAAGAAAGGGAAGATTATGGACACACAGGAAAAATCAACAACAAAACGTAAAGGCCAAAATAGCTGTGTGGTCCCTGTGAATGGTAAAATCATGGCATAATTTTTTTTTTCATTTAATATTTTATAAAAGACATGAGAACTCAGAAAGACCTATTGAGGATAACTGGTAGTACTCTACTAAAATGAGAGAAATTCCTGTAAAGGCCTATGTTCCACCAATAATATTTTACTATTTCTGTTGTCCTAACCTCATGTCTTATTGTGTATTCCCTCTGCTGCTGTGGTTTGAATGCATGGTCTCTGCACTTTCAAAATAAGATTCAATATAGTCAAGGAAAGGGACAGGGCCACAGGAGGATGGGGCGAGGGGCAGAGAGAACGGAAGAGAAAGGACAAACACTGGGGAATGATATTGGCCAGATTATATTGTTGCATTTTTTGCATGTACAAATATATAACCACAAATCCCACCATTATGTAAATCTTTAATGCTCAAATAAAAATATGGGGAAATTAGCAAAAAAAAAAAAATTATATCTTGGAACCCAAGATCAATGTGATAGTACTGTTTGTCTTTTATGAGATGATTAATTCATGAAAGCAGGGTCTTATGAATGGATTTGAAAAATTATGGGCTGGTGGGAACCCTCTAGGTCATTTTTTTACCCTTCCACTTTTGCCATGTGAGTGTGCAGCAATAAGGTGCCATCTTGCAAAGAGAGACTGGGCCTTCACTGGATACCACATCTGCTTGTACCTTGATCTTGGACTTTTCCTAGCTTTCATAACCATGAGAAATAAATGCCTATAATTCATAAATTACTTAGTCTCCGGTACTTTTTACATAGGCACTCAAAAGGACTAAGACCTCTCTCTTCTCAAATTTACACTCACACATACAAAACCATTATTTTTTTTTTAATTCCCTAGCATCTGTAAATTGTTCAATCTGCATTACATTCTAGACTCCCTTGAGAGACCCTTAAGTGGGTTCATACCACTCTGAAGGATTCACTGTGAACTTCGCCATGGCCTACATTTCCAAGTCTTTCTATGACCTTAGTACCATCAGCCTGGATGGCGAGAAGGTAGATTTTAACACCTTCTAAGGCATGGCAGTGCTCATTGAAAATGTCGCCTTGCTCTCAGGCACTACCACCCAGGACTTCACCCAACTCAGTGAGAGCTGCAATGCCACCTTCCCAGGCACCTGGTGGTTCTTGGCTTCCCTTGCAACCAATTTGGACATCAGGAGAACTGTCAAAATGAGGAGATTGGGAACAGTCCTAAGTATGTCCAGCTCAGGAGTGGACACCAGCCCAATTTTACTCCTGTCCAAAGTGTGAGGTAGATAGGAAGAATGAGCATCCTGTCTTTGCCTACCTGAAGGACACACTCCCCTACCCTTTTGATGACCTGTTTTCCCTCATGACCAATCCCGAGACCATCATGTGGAGTCCAGTGCTCTGCTCAGATGTGTCCTGGAACTTCTAGAAGTTCCTCATAGGGTTGGAGGGAAGCTCTTCCAAGGCTACAGCGTACGTTTCCTACCATCAACATCAAGCGCCTCCTCAGAGTTATCGTGTTACATGAGCTGCTGAGCACATGGATCTCCTGCTCCGTTCATTCCCAAGTATTCTTCCACAGGATGCAGTGTGCCCTCAGGAGCCCTTGCTGGACAGAAGCTTTCCCTCCACACCACCCCTTCATTGAAGAACCCTGCCTCTCCTGTCTGCTTCTTTCCTTCCTCTCTGAGCCCTCTGAAGACCATCTTGGAGCTCTAAGACTGGGCAGCAGGCTGTGGGCCCTCACAGAATAATGGTACTTTCATAAACCCTTATGGGTGGTGCCTGAAAAGTGTGAAGGGCCCAGAGCCAGCCTGCCAGATGAGGCCAATAAAGGTCAGATGTAGAGATGGCAAAAAAAAAAAAAAAAAAAAAAAAAAAG
>NW_026000174.1:49897962-49901840 GCF_001458135.2 Marmota marmota marmota | reverse complement strand
TATATATATATATGGCAGGATTGATGTAAGGGACAGGATTTTCTTACCTCTGGGGGTGGAGGCAGTAAGTCATAATCCCCAGAGGGTTCTCACAAAAATCCTTATCCAATAATCTTTCTGAAGTCTCTCTTTTTTAAAACATCTTTATTTTATTTATTTTTATGTGGTGCTGAGGATCATACCCAGGGCCTCACCCATGCTAGTCAAGCACTGTACCACTGAGCCACAACCCTGGCCCCTGAAATCTCTCTTTTAAGCCTAGGATCAGCCTAGGACATCATCCATCACTTGCCTTAAGAGTTGGACTCATAACTCTGTCCAAAACAATTCTCAGGATCCTCCTCTAATCCATTTGTGTCTGTCACATGTAAAAATCATGGGCAACCACTTATGATCAGTCCCATTGCCAATTTACAACATTTTAGAATGCATAATTCACTGCGTCTTTATTCCTTAACCAAAATTTCCATTTCAAAATTCTGATATTCATATAATATCATGTGAGGTATAGTTTAGGTGGTGATTTTTATGAACACATATCAAGCATTCTTCCTTTTTTCCTTCAATAAACGTTTGAGTAATAATGCTATATAACCTCATAATGTCTGAAATGTGCATTTCTATGAAAGTAGGGATCCGATACTGAAAAGAGGACACACAGACAAATAGTGTTATTTCAGAGAAAAGAGATTGGTGACTATGTGCAAGTGAATAGGGTGTCTTTTAAGGGAAGTTTGTGAGGATCTGTGGGAAAAGGGGCATTTATAGAAGTCATTCAGAACAACTGAGTGATCTAATCTATATTGTGGTATAAAACACACAAGAAAATATATGTAATCACATCTAGAAAATTACATGAAATGTGCCGTGGAAGTTTCTTGTACATTTATGGTTCTTCTTCCCTTGAGAGATGGGAAGAAATTTCTCGATCTGGTCCAATGAGGTTTCCTCATCTTCATCTTCGGTGGGTTCCACTCAGCTGGACTGCACTAGCATATGTGTGACCTTGTATCAGGGCTCTTATTACATTTGTAGACTATTCTTAGTCTCTGCTAATGAGATCGCTTGGAGTTCGCTTGAGTATCACATCTTAATCACTTGATTTCTGCAGACGTTTCCTTTCTCCAAATAAACTCTTCAAAATGCCTGCTGCTCTGTGCTCATTAACCTGGGGATGGCTTCCCTAACTCCAATTTGAAAATTCTCTCCAACATCTGATACTTCTGTTCTGAATGGGATTCTCCAAGCAGTAATAAGAGGAGGAGGATGTGAGACATTTTCCAGTGTGGAAAAAATGTTACTAAATTTCCAAATGCAAGGGGATTTCCCCCTTTATGTAGAAGTACAGATTTCACTCTCTTAATGTGTAGCCTAATTATGATCCATCCCCAACCCCACCATCTGCTCAATTCCCACTTCTTTGTTTCATGTTCAAAAAAGATGTAAGTGACTTAAATATTTTAAATATTTGCTAAGAAATAAATGAGCCAGTGAATGAGGAGATGAATATTTATCAGCTAGGATATCTTATTTTTTCTTTTGTTTTGGTTTTCTTATGATATTTTTCTACTGTTAGTTCACAATTGATTTGATATGGTGATGAAGATAGCAGTTCTCATTTAAACAAACCCAACATAAGATTAGAAATGAATGGAAGCTTAAAATTCTACAAAACTTTTCCATCTGCTGTTGGTCATTTGATAGATGACCTATATTTCTAAAAGGTGCCACTTTGATAGATTGCATTGACCATTTTCTGAATGCACAAATGTTGTAATCCAGGCCCAGAGAGTATCAGCCCTTCTTTCCACCTTTGCTAAATCTCACATGCCAAGAAAGGTATTTTCTTTATAAGTATGCTTTAAGCTCTAATAGTGCTATTTTTAAATACTGTAGGGTTTTGAATAATAAATCCTAAATTTTTTTTTTATTCACATGGAACAAAAAAGTACGTAATTCCAAAATTGATAAACTAAAAATACAGGCACAAATAACTGAAACTTTTAATGTTGAAATTATCCTGAAAAATTTTGAGCATATTTAAAAATGAGCTTAATAGTCATTTGCTAGAAGAACTTTGCAGATTCTCAGGAATGTCTTATATGACCAACTCAAAAGGGGAGAGCCTAATGTCAGAGAATGATGACAAAGATCTCATGTTTCCCTGTTGCCCCTCAAAATCCCAGAGTATTTTACAGGCTGCCAATGTGTTCTGTTATGATGGCTCATTATTAAATTGTGGCCTTCATCAAGGGACCTCACTTCATGAAGTGTGATGCACTGCCATGTCCTATCTTTAGCTTCAGTGAACTCCTTCAGAACACTTTAAGGTTTGGTTCTTTATCAGAATTTGAAACAAATGAGGGAGGAAAACTATACTTGATGTAAAACAATCAATACTTAAAAAGACATAACTAGGAGAATCAGCATTGTTTTGATTAATCTCTTCTTTTCTAGAAGAGGTCCCTGAAGTAGAAAGACAGTCTAGAAATTAATTTCTTAGAAGAGTAAATTCTTGCCCCTGAGGTGCTGATGGATATAAAATTGGGATTTGAACCATTGTTAGCTCTGTTGCCGGAAAGATTTTAGTCACTTTCAACAATGGAATATGCTGAAATCCCCAACATTTCAGTGTCTACTACGTGGGTTCTGGTTTGGATACTGCAGAGAATTGTATTGCAGTAGGAAAGAACAGGAACAGCTTTGGATAGAAAGGAGGAAAAGGCAAAAGATAAATAAAGGAAAGGAAGGAAAGGGTAAGGAAAGGAAGGATAGGAAAAGAAAGAGAATGAAAGGGATGGGAAGGAGATATGTCACCAGGTAGGGCAAACTTGGGGAAAAGTTAGAGAAGGTACAACTCACCATAAGGATTAGGAAGAGAAACAAACTAGCAGAGAGGGTAATATTTTCAAAAGGCTATGGAAAGCTGGGGGAGTGGAGGTGATCCCGCGACTTAAATACTCTGGCAGGCATATGGAGCTTGGTGGTGGGAAGCTCAAGAGCAGATAATATTGAGACAGCTGCATTGGTAGATGGCAGATGGCAATTTTTTTGGTTTCTTTCACCACCACCACCACCACCCCCATTTATAATCCCTAAGTAAACCTTTTTGACTCTACTTCCAAAACCAATTCTAATTCTTATTTCTATTCCAAATGTCAAGACATTTCTCATCTGTGCTGTTAACCAACTGTTGCTCCCCTCATCAGTTCTTACATCTGACCAGAATGAGTTTTTAGAAGTCTAAACCAGACCTTATTATTTTCCAGTGAAAAGTTCTTCATGATATTCTTATGGCATATAGAATGGAGAAATTGATTTTTCCTGGCCAACAAGGTGTATCTCTAAAGAGCATTGAATAGTTGCCCTATGAAAGTCCACATTCTAACCCCTGGAACCTGGAATATGGCTTTCTTTGGGAAAAGTGACTTTTCATACAAAATTAAGTTGGATATCTGGAGAGGTGATCATTTGGATTATCTTTGTTGGCCCTAAATAGATTATTAAGTATCCCCTTGTAAGAGACACACAAGGGAGATAGGAGAAGAGAAGAGGGCCATTTGAAGTTGGATGCCAGTATTTGAGTCAAGCCATGGAACACCGTAAGGCTTCAGATTCGGAAAAGTCAAGGGAGAATTCTTTCCTAGATCCTTTAATGGGAGTACAGCCCTGCCAGTATCTGAACTTCAGTCCTATGGCTTTCAACCTTGTAAAAAAATTCTTTTTTTTTTTTTTGGTATACCATGTTATGTAATTTGTTATGGCAGCCACAGGAACTAATACCTCTTCTAGCTATATTTACCTTTTTGCTTGAGTACTTCATTTCTAACAGACTATCTTTTTTTCTTTCTTTCTTTTTTTTTTTTTTTTTTTTTTTT
>NW_026000174.1:49865571-49896716 GCF_001458135.2 Marmota marmota marmota | reverse complement strand
TTTTTTTTTTTTTTTTTTTTTTTTTTTTTTTTTTTTTTTTGATACTGGGAGTTGAACTTGTGCACTCAACCACAATCCCTAGGCTATTTTATATTTTATTTAGAGACAGGGTTTCACTGAGTTGTACCTTCTCTAACAGCTTAGTGCCTTGCTTTTGCTGAGGCTGGCTTTGAACTTGCTATCCTCCTGCCTCAGCCTCCCAAGCCATTGGGATTACAGGTATGTGCCACTGTCCCCAGAAGGCTCCCCTATTTTTAACCTTTTTTATTATTTAAGTTCAACATACTGTTTCAAATTGGAGTCTTTAAATGATTCTGTCTTCCCAGATCATTTATTTTTTCTCCTTTTGGTACAAGGGATTAAACCCAGGGGCACTTAACCACTGAGCCACATCCCCAATCCTTTTACATTTTATTTAGAAATAGGGTCTTGCTTAGTTGCTTAGGACCTCACTAAGTTACTGAGGCTGGCTTTGAACTTGTGATCCTCCTACCTCAGACTCTATGTTTCTGGAATTATGCCTGGTTCCCAGATCATTTTTTTAAAAACATTTTATTTTTATGTGGTGCTAAGGATGGAACCCAGTGCCTCAGGCATGCCAGGCGAGCGTGCTACCACTTGAGCCACATCTCCAGCACCCCCAGATCATTTTTCTTCCAGATAATTTTATTTCTGAGTTCCTTCTTATCATTCTTCAAGTTATATGTACCTTTTACTGAAGGATCTATTCAGACCCATCAAGTTAAAGTTTTCTCTTAGTGATTCCCTTTCTCTTTACTCTTTTTTTCATCTCAATACTTACATCTATTTGGTCTTTCCTTGTTTACTATTTTTCCTCCCAAAATTAGGCTTCATGCAGTAGGAGAATCTGTAGTCATTAGAACAATCTCTGATATTTAGTAACCATTAATTTAATGTTGAATGAGATGCATATGAGGAACTCTGGAGATAGTATAAAATGTTAAAGATCTAGAAATTTGAGGGAAAACCCAGGTCTTTAGTTGTGGAGGAAACACAAAAAAAAAAACCCTGTGGTTTCAGTTTTATTATTGTAAGAAGACCTAGATCATGGAAAAGAAATGAATCCCATAATAGATCTATAATAAATACGAAAGTATGGTCTTGGAACCAAATTGGTCCCATTTTCCAAAGTAATGTAGATGTAAAATATTAGCTTTTGGAGCATATGATCAGAACTAAAGCTGAATCAATGATGGAATGAGATGAGAGTGAGAGTCAGGTTAGATAAAATGGCCAGGCTTTGTTCTGCCAGCAGGACAAAGCCAGAGGTCAGTGTTAACTGAAGAGAGGGACTACAGAAGATGGTGGGAAAGTCACAGACAACGTGAAAGACTATATAACTCTCAACTGCTTTGGCAAAGAGGAGCCTTGACTTTGGGATAGGATCTAGACAAAACCATTTTCTGTTTACTTCCATTTAGGAGAATAGATCCTTCCTAAAAAGACCAGCTGTTGCTGAGGTTCAAGTTGGAATGCAATGATATCATTTAACCCTGTGAGCTCTCAATAGTGCAATCTATGTCCAAATGGTAGGCAGGAACAGAGCTATGAGGAATATGCAGGGTCATCATCCTGGACGATGGCTTTATTTAAATTTTGTATTTTGCCCACCTTATCAGAAATCTAAGGAGCTTTATGGCAATGTACTCTTCCAACTCAAAAAAGAGGAAATGTATACCATCTGAGGCTAATGAATATCATCAGAGAATAAATAAGTCAGGAAGACTATACGTAATGGGACTGGGAGTTCTTATAAACTATTTTGTTGGAAGTAACATCTTGGTGAATTTTCCATAGGTTGGGGAGCATTCTAGTGCTGCATCCTTGAGGACCTTTTGTGACTCTCTTATTGCATCAGCATAATGATAACAGCCAGAGACACATGGCAGTCGAATTCTGAGGTTCCCAGAGTCAGGGTCTGTTGAATCACCTCTCACAGGGTACAGTTTGACTCCTAGAAATGGGTTTAGCATTTTTATTCCCTCCAACTTTCCCCTGGCTTCCCTGTTGTTGGGTGTTTTGAAAATGAAAAACAATGTGGTTGGAGGAAAGGTCTACAGTGTGTTTGTGTCCATGAGAATAAACATGGAATCACTAGATATAATGCATGGTGACTCATGCTTTGTGTCATTTATCTTCACTTGTGAGGAGAGGTGGGATAAGTCATTCATGACTGCGCCAGTCCTGATCCATCCTTTATCACTACACTCATGAAGACAAATGCAACATTCAAAGGTTCTCAGCTATCATGTCCTTTCAGACCAGAGATTCTGATCAGAGAGAGCAGAAGTTTGACCTGGTGCTGTTACTTAAAAATCAAGAACACTTTGCACATACCATCTTTTACCCCACAAACCTTGACCTTCAATCTCAAATTAACACATGACTAGCAGCTATAGAGATGAGACCACTGGATAGCACTTATAATTTCATCTATGTCTATAGATGCTCACTTTATTTTGAATTTAAAATATCTAGTTCCTAATAAATGCCAAGCATACAGATCTTCAGTGGCAATGTACTGATTAATAGGAGAGTGTTCCAGTCATCACAGTGATAAGTGGTATAATGAAGACAATGCTGTGGGAAAAGTAATAAGTGGTTAATTTTTTCTGTGAGCAAGTCAAATGTGATATGAAAGGAGAAAGTCCAAATAGAACTGTTGAACAATGATATTATTTGAGCTGATATATTAGAGAAAACAGTATGGACACCTTAGCTTTCTACAATAAATAGATGGTGGTACTATTGGATTTTTAAAACAATGGAAGAGCAAATGAGATGCTTTCTCTTTTCTGAGCTTCTGGACCTTACTACAGGTAATTAAAAGATAAAATGTTTTTTTTTAAAATAATTTAGAAACTGAATGCATTTATTCTGGTTTTGCTTTCAATTATCTTTCTATGAATTGAAACACTTTAGAAATTAAACTATCCATTGAAATCAAAGTATTTCCTTTTCTCTTGGTTGCTATATAAAAGTTCACATAAGCAGAAGTAATCTGGAATATTTCTGCAAGTTTGAGAAAGTTGATTGACAAACTAGGCATTTCTAAAGATATTTCTGTCTTTGAAAATTTAGTTTGAACCATAACAAACATATGTGTGTGTATTTATTTTTTACTTCAAAAATGTAATTTTATAAGTTTCTCTCTAATCAGCAATGTGGTTTGAATGATTTGTGTATTTCAAATTCAGGGTGTTTTCAGTTTTGCCCCCTTCTCTATAAACATATTTCATCAAATAAGCTATTTCATCTACTATTCAAGAAACATTTGTTGAACACATACTACATTGCAGTCTCTGGGAACATCAAACAGAATATATTGCATATCCTGATGGGACATATTGCCTAATGAGGAAGAAAGACACATGAGCAGGCAAGAGCAGTAGATGAATGCTCAATAAATATTCTTTCTCTTCTTCCCATGGAAGAACCATGGGTTGTGTTAAGGAACACAAAGGTGTAAACTCCTACAAATTTAGAGAATCTTGGAAGGATTCATGGCATAAGTACCTCCTTCCCTCTTTTAACATGTTCATGTTGAAAGATGATGTAAAGGACAATAAAGGGTTGCAGAATGAAGAGCGACAGGGGTGGTTTTATCTTATGTACAATAGCTACATAAGGACTCTCCAAGAAGGTGTAATTTAGGAGAGTCTTAGATGAAGTGAAGAAGGAAAGTACACAGGTTATTTGGATGAAAGATAGCACTATTGTCATGAAGCCTATACATAGCTATAGGCCCATCTGGGTGAAGAATATTCCAGGCAGAAACATCCATCTAGTGTAAGGTGCCTGAGGAAGGTTGGTGTGTTGGAGAAACATCAAGGGGCAGTATGACCAAAATGGAGTAAAAGCAATATGTTCAGAGAATGATATCAGAGGAGTGGTTGGAGGAAGAACAAAAATATGCATGGTCTCATAGGCCACTAAAAGTTCTATGGATTACTTTGAGTGATATGAGTAGCCGTGGAACATTGAGCAGAAGAAAAATATAATCTGACTTGTTTTGAAAGGATCCCACCACAGTTTGGAGAAAAGATTGAAGAGAAGCAAGGAAAGAAGCAAGGAGAAAGATACTGGACCAGGCTATGATATAGTTCAATTATCCAAAGAAAAAATTCAGGAAGTAGTAATGGAGCTATATAGATATGACCAGAATTTTTATATTTGGAATTTCCATTGTGCATCTGTTAAGTATAAAGTTGATAAGGTGTAGAGATGATAGGATGGAAAGGTGAGACAAATGAGTTTGGAAAAAAGTTACAAGGGTGATTTTGACCTGTGTTCTTAGGAGAATGGTCCCCCAAATAGTGTTTAGCACATGATAGGAGATTAAAATGTGTCTGTTGAAGTGCTCAGGAATGAATTGGCCAAACTATATTATTATATTGTGTGCATGTATGAATATATGACAACGAATCCCATCATTATGTACAGCTATAATGCACCAATAAAATATGTGAGAATCATACTCTTGTACAAGTGAATAAATGGAATTGTAGAAAATGTCTTTGTCAGTATGTAATTGAGTTGGAATCGAGAGTTTGTTGTTTTTTGTTTGTTTGTTTGTTTTTTGTGGAGAGGTTAATTTTCAATTCTTCCAAGTACAGGTCTTCCATAAACAGTTATGTACCTGTCTACAAGCCTGCTGGACTTTGAGTCTGTCAGTACTCAATTTATAGATGGTCATCATAGACCTCCCTAGAGAATAAGTATAGATGAAGAAGAGGTAGAACCAGCAATAGAGGTTGAGCAGAGCAGACACTCTATAAACGTATTTCATCAAATAAGCTATTTCATTTAGAGTAGTTCCCAGGAACCAAGTGGAAGGCGCTTTTCAGAAAGTTCAGAATGCTACTGTGTCAGATGCTCCTAAGTTTTGCCTAAAATGAGAATTGAGAATTAGTTGTTTGATTTAGCCATGAACATAATTCTTTCATTGTCACCTTTTCTTTGTTACCTCTATGCATACTGTTACCTATGGCCTTCCCGGATATTCTTTTGAATCCCAGGCTCATCAAATTGTAACTCATATTTCACATGTGGCACTGAAAGGTAGTTAAATTTTTTTGAGACTATGAGATATGAAGAACATTTTTATAGGTTTGAGTTAGATTTTAAGCTATTGACAGAAAATCAATAGATACTCTCTAAAATATATTTTAATTATAGTTTTACTTGATTAATAATATTCACCCATAATGCATTGAAGTTTGAAAAGCACTTCATCATATTTTATATCCCAGTAGAACCACCTACGTTGCTAAAATACCAAACTTTGACGCTTGTACCCTTAGACTGTCCCTGTTTCCAGTACCTTCTTCCTGCAACCAACTACAGATCCACACTTACCCTTCTTCATTATTTAAAGATTTTTAACACCTACTTCTTGTTTTCTCCAGTCCTACTCCTGATGGAATTCTTGGTGATTTCAGTATCCACTTCCATCTTTGGTGATTTCAGTACCCACTTCCATCTCTTGATCCTGATTACAGATTGTGTGGGATCGTTCCATCTGCTGTTGCTCAGGATTTCCCCTATGTAACGTCTGCAACAACAGTATTTTTAAGCTCGGGGATATAAAATTCTGTAACCGTGGGAAGTAAAGAATATTTCTTCTTTTATTTCATTAAGCTTTGCAAAATCCAGATTCTGTCTTCTTGTGTCCCTTTGCTCAAAAGTTCTAGGTGGCCCTCAATCTTAGATTCTAATTTTTTAATCCTGCTAGTGATCCCAGAGTGGGGGGAGGGGAGGAAAAAAGGAAAGATTATATATTAAATATCTCTCTTCCTTTTGTATGTGGGGAAAAAAAAATCCCAAATGGAGTTTCCAGCAGATGCCTATGTCAAACTCAGAACAGCTCATCTGACTTTAATAATTGAGTATTCTGTTTAATTATTTCCTATTCCTCTTTATAAAACAGTGTTTGATTTGATCTTACGAGGTAGTTCTGATTAGGACACGGGATCAGAAATAAAACGTACTTTCATAAGGTCATGAATCTAATAAGTAAGAACCAAGTGTAGACTCCAGATCTTTTGACTTCAAATGCATTTTTTTTTATTGGCATTAAAAAAATGCATTGTTCAAAATGGCCAGTGGTTAAAATAGCTGCCTTGGCTTCCTTCCCAGAACAGTGTTAAAATACAGTGGTGATTCAATAAATATTGTCACCAGTGGTGTCTGTGGTGGTGGTGGTGGTGGTGGTGGTGGTGGTGGTAGTGGCAGATCAAGAAGTGTGCTGAATTATTCTAATGGATACTTTTTTTTTTTCAGATTGGCAAAGACATTGCCTATTTGCAGCACAGAGACCCCAATGGAGAGCTAGGTGGGTGATGATTCATGCTAAATCGTTCCCACAATATGCTGAACACTACAACAGCAGCTAATGTGAAGTGGCTCATTATACACTGTCAAATCCGATAACAACAACAACTGGCTTTGCTAGCATGAGCAATTTGTGGGAAGTCCAGCCACTGCAAACCACTACTGCACTTCAAAAGATAAGCTGTAATGTAGCAAGAAAAACATATCCACTGAGTCATATTTGCAAATTTCTTGTGTGTCTCTCTTTGCCAATTTAGAAATTGCTTTCATGTTCCCAGCTTGACTCCAGAAATGACTCTCCTTGGGATTTACTTCTCTTGTGCCTCTTCCTTCAGTCATTTCTATGGGCCAAAGATTCTATAAGGCTACTGGAGCACATGGACACAACTGGAAATGTCATTATTTTATGGGACTATTCCTGAAGCTCCCTTCTTTGCCTACCCTCTACCAACCAGCAGATGCCATACACATATACCCATTTACCTTGGGCTGTAGCACAGCATCCTTGGTGGTAATATTACCTACAGGAAAATAAGATCAGTAGGCGGCAGGCAAGAATGACTCTTTGCCTGATGATTTATGACTATGTGTCTTTTTGTATCCATTAAATGGTAATCTCTTTGAAGGTTCTGCGTTTCCATATTTACATTTACCTATCTAGTGCCTATGAGCCATAGTTGGCCCTCCCTATTAATGCGTTTCCTTCCTGAAAGTCCACCCTTAGGGGTGGAACTGGATTAATTTTCTTGCCTTTCCTGTCCCTAGCACAGTGCCTGACACATAGTAGGTGGAAAACGACATGTCTGTTCAGTGAACTAATGAAGATATGAATGACTATCAATCCGATGGTTCTCCAGGCTAAATTAAAGGCTAAGTGAATGATTTCCCGACCATCAGAGACAGAAAAGTGATGGCTTCAAATCGTTTTTCTTCAGGCCAAAAGGAATAATGCCCTAAAAAAGTGGCTGTTTATTTTGGAAGGCAAGAACTAATCTGAAGCTATTTTCTTTATTTTTATATTCAAATGCCTATAAAACAGAAAAGCACCGGAGACCTATTCATTGCTCACAAATGATCTATGGGGTAATAATGTGCTTGCTTTTCCAGCTGTGCTGCACTTTGGTGCTGTCTTGGGTTTAATTGAAAATATGCTGTGACCTTGGTTTTGTTCACTGGGCATAGGGGGTTATAATTGGCATGAAACCTCTAAAGAACTCCCTTTTAAAGGAATGTCATTTTGCTAATTTGGGGTTCGCCTGAGGGAAGTAATTTGTGAAGTCCTGTAAAAACAAGATGCATTTTAATCGCATGTCATTCGCAAGAAGTTAATGCGTTAAAAAAAATCAGTCTTTTAGTTTTCAATACCTATTTGTTGAATCCTAAATGCTATCAGTATGATAATAGTATTGTCCCTAACAGTCTCATGTTTCATCATAATTAAATAAACAGCTTGTGAATTGCAGTCCAAAAAATGTCTGTGTTCCCCTCTTAACTTAAGGGGTTTCCATAGAAACCGTAGGCAGCAAGTTTAACTGACATTTATCGGACTTGAGTCTATATGCAGCATTGATATCTCTCTGTTTTTCTCTCTGTCACTTTGTATATGTGTCTTCTTTTCTTCCTTTAACCTTCCCAAACCTCATCCCCCTCAGCAAATCCTCTGCCTCCTCCTCTATTTCCTCCTCCTCCTTTGTCTCTTATTAGCATTGAGGAAGTAATTTGGACTCAGATTTAACAAATGCAATAATACTAAAATGGGGCCTGATACTTAAGTGTAATTGTGTTATTAGCTGGAAATGTTTTTCCTCAAAAATAAAAGAATTGGGAGTGAAGTATACCAAGGTAGCACATGTTGGTAAGAAGGAACCTTTCACTGCCAGTTAAAAGTTTGCCGTCTACATATTAGGGCCACCTTCGTCCCCAGGTATGGCTTTGCCTTGATTTATTCAGCACAGAATGATATTCCTCCTCAGCCCTAGTGTTCAGACTTGAGCATAACATCCCCATTCTGGTCATGTTCCAGGAGTATGAAGAAACTGATTTAGGAAAGACAAAATATACTATGTAGATAGTACCTACTGTGTACCAGGTTTTTTGCTGGGTAAATTCACTTAGATTGCCTTAATCCTTCACACTTCACAGCCAGGTATTATATACAGGAAAATCAATCTGAAGCTGCTGGTCTACCCCAGGCTGGCTCTGAATCTTGGAGAAGATCTTAAATGTTCTTCCTTGGTTTCTCCAAGGCAAAGTGAATGTGAGTACTTCTAAGCAATAGGTTTTGTTAAGATTGAAGATGGTACTGCAGCTAGTACATCATAGTAGTAGTATTTCTCTTGGTGCCTTTAGAAATGAGTTGCTGAAAGAATAAGTCATTGATCCGAAGCATACAGAGCTAGTAGAAAGCAATCTATATAGCACCATGGTTAAAGCTGGGGAAAGGAGGCAGCAGGGAGGGTTAGACAGACCCAGGCTCATTTACTATCTGAGTGATTTGAGATAAGTGACAAACTCAGCATCTGGTTTCTCATCTGTATACCAGAATAATGGCTTTTACTCCATGAGTTTATGAGGAATAAATAAACTTGTATATGCAAGTCACTCAGAGTCTCTACCACATAGAAAGCACACTGTTTTTCCCCCCCCCGTGTCTCCCGCTCCCCCACGTTTCTGATTTTCTATTACTATGGATTCAATGTAAAATAAAATCAGTCTTCCAACTCTATCTAATACCTATAGTTGAAAATTATCTGAAAATTCATAAACCCTCTCAAGTTTTCCTGAGAGCAAAATATCAAAAAGAATCCAGGAGTAAGTCAGAGATGTTGGTGGATATCTAGTGAATCAGAAAAGAAAGGAAGGAGTTTAGCTAGGACAAGACTCTGAGAGGCCATAATTGCTGGTGAGAGTGATTTTTCCACATATATGCACACTCTTCACTGGTGCATGTGTGCACACGCGCACACACAATATGGCTCCACTTTTTTCTGTCCAGGGGTCTATTCTTTCCTTATTAGGGCATTTATTCTCTATTTTTTTTTTTTGAAAAAATATTTTAATCCACTTTATCTGCTTTGTGTTAGTTTAGTTAAAGCTAAATAATATAATGCATAGAGTCACCCTAGCCAACCATACAGACATAGCAGTATGTCATAACATGTAGTAAGCATGTGAGTAAGCATGAACACCACAGGAAGCCACTCTTTTGCCCAGGATTCCTCACATATGTTATGTGACACATGGCGTCACTTCCACACAAGCAAAGCTTACTTCCTTTATCATTTCTTAGATGATAGTTAATTATAAGTAGATATCCCAATATTTTTCTTCCATTCCCTAACAGATCATCTTTCTTGGCAACCTTGAGGTTGAAAGGAGTAGATCAGAAAAAGATGTTCTTGTACTGAAGGAAAAGTTCAAATTTGTTTCATCGAGTGACTGTTAGTAAACATTTCAGGCTATGTAAGTCCTATTATCCATGAGAATTACTCTGAACTTCAGTGTGAAAGCACCCCATAGACAATACATACACAAGCTCTCATAGGATCATCTAATAAAACTTTGTTTACAAAAAGAAATGTTGAGCTAGATTTTGCCTGTAGACCAGAGTTTCCCAAACACTGATCCCAGAGTTTTGTTTACATCCCCATCCCATGTCTAGTTTCTGTTGGCATGGTACTTACAGTTTGAAAAGCAGGAATGGAAAGTGTAGGAGTGACAGCCTTACCATAATTTACCCTTGTTTTGTAGAGTTTACTTTTTTCCCAAGTGTTTTCAACATTAACCTTTATCTCTCTCCTATGCCTTTGGCATACAAAGGACACATATTCTGTCTTCACTTGACAAAATGGTGTAGTACATTTAAGTGACTTACATTATTGTCACCCTGCAACTGTAATTAATATCCCTATTGGAATCAGGCTGTCAGTCTTGTGCTTTTTCAGTTGAATTGTTCTTTATAAAATGTATCCTTTAGAGAAAAAAGACAGATGGTGGGAGAATAAACCAAAAAGGAATCTTCATCATTCAAACCAAGGAAAAAGTAGGTTAAGTACTAATGGCCTAAATAGGGGCATATTCAGGTTTCCCTGTTTCTCATCACTTTAACATACCTTGGGGGACCAAGTTCCCTATTGCTTTTCATATATATGTTTCATTTTCCCCCCATGGAATATTTTTGCAAATTATACCTTGTAGGCAAAATGAATACAGGAAAATACAGGGAGTTTTTACTTTGCATAGTACTATGTTAACTGGTTTGTTAATATTGGAACAGCAGTCATCATTTTGCAAGGTTCCATGGTAACTAGAGCAAATACAGAGACTGCAGAAAGATGACTTTTTCCAATATACATGACTTATGGTTAACATGGAACCAAGCAAAATGAGGACTGCCTTATGTAAATAAATAAGAATCCAATTTCCAAATGTCTGCATTTGCTGAATAATTCCCTCTTTTGTAGTCATTAGGGGGAAACAAAGAAATCTCTGATTCCAGTCATTTCCATTATCTGACATGTCATCACCAAGGCTTCCTCATTATGCAATTCGAATAGTGTTGAGGTTACTTGAAACCAGTTTCCAGTTTCAATTAGGAGGCCATCCCTGCTATCTGCATTCTGATTAAATGACGTTGACTGGAAATCACAGAAAGAGTCTACTCTGTTTCCTCCCCTTGCTCAGATCTCATAAACACAGACTCAATTAAAGAGAGTTTCCTTATCAGGTTTTTGTGGGTCATTTTGGTGAATTTATTAAACTCTTAAGTCATGCTGAAAACTGGAAGGCGGTGGGTCTGAGATAGTCAGCAGGAGCCAGGGTTAGATATGCAGTACTTGCTCCTGTGCTTTAGGAACTGTAAAATAAACAGAAGTCAGGGCAGCCAATGAGTTTCACAGAGTGAAAATTCTGTAGTAGAGCTATAAAAAACATGATGCATATCTGCCTATGTTTTAGGCTAAATCAGAGCCTTATCTATACATTCATTATTTTAGAACTTATTTATTGAGATGTTTTATTTGTTCATTTGTTCCTATCCATATTGTACACATCAACAGCCTTCTTTTTCTTGAATATGTTCTTCAATGTCCTTTTCCCTTTCAACAAAAAGAAAAATCAAGTCCCCACAATTAATCATCTGCCTTAACATAGGATCCAACTCTTTTGTTTGTTTTTTTTCTCAATGTGATATTATTTTACTTTCCCAGCAACCTATACCACTACATTTAAGCATAGGTTCCTGGTAGAAGTCAGCTTGCACCTCCTTCTATCTCCTGCTGATGTTCACTTCCTGTGGTCCCCAGCTCCCGCCTATTTTCAAACAGTCTTTTCTCTTTGTTACTGTGTGCTCTTTTTTCCGTGCTCCTGTGAACCCTCTGTGTCATCTTCTCTAGTGCTTTTCACTCTATTATCATTTTTGCTTACTAATTTATGAATTATATAGTACACTGTGGGATCCTTAACAGGAGACACTTGGTCCCATGTGTGAAGAAGTAAATGCTTCGCATGATTCTTGGAAGGCAACCAACAAATACTATTGAAGGAAATGCCTATGTTATTTTCTCTCTTGGAATGCTAGCCCTTGTGCTTACCTAGATCTTCATATCCTACCAGATCACAGGTTGGCCAGCCTTCCTGTCAAATCTCACTGATTCTCTCTGAACATCCTGACTATTTACAATGATCCTCAGAATCAAATGGTCTTGGCTTTGATTTTATGTTGCTTGTGCTAGGCTTATTTCAGTACCCTGCCTCAAATGATCAATGATGGGAAATTACTAAGTTGAAGAAGTTTCCTCCTAGGTAAAGTGTTGGCAAGCAGACTTGTCATAATATGTTATTATGGTTCAAATGGCATTGGAGGGTCCCAGCACCCTGCTATAAAATGATTCCTAGATACCTTTAGTGTTTGGCATATATATATATATATATATATATATATATATATATATATATCACACACCACACGTTTTTGGTTATAGTCTAGGAAATTTAGACTTTATACTGTTTAATAATGAACAAGAAAGTACTTGGTAAAACATTGGAAGGTGGTTTTAAAGTCTAAATGACTCTCTATAAATGATATTTATTCTCTTCATATTGCCTTGCATGATAATTTAAATTGAATTTCTCATTACAAAAATCCATATGCCTTTTGGGTACTATTGTTTATTTGTTTTCAACATGTAAAGGGAATGATGACCCTGGAACAGGGCATTTCCTAAGGATTAATGAGCAGTTGGGGGTTAATGACTACCAATTCTTCCCATCCCAGTCATCAATCCAAAGGAAACATGGGAAGCCAGGCCTTTGACTGCATTACCAACTTTTTGAAATCAAATCCTTCTCTGCTTACCTTGCTGAGAACTTATGTTCCAGATGAGCTTGTTATATTTTTCAGAAGCTTCTTTAATTACTTTCCCTGTTAGTAACCTGGTCAGAGAAAATACACACACACACACACACACACACGCAAATATATATATATATTTTTTTTTTCACTTATTAAGAACCTTATTTAATTATTATTCAGTTTTCCATGAAATTGTATAGTACAATTCATGAATTCCTAAGACATTTATTAAATAAGGTTATATATATATATATATATATATATATATTCACAAGAAAAAATGGAAAAACAACTCTTAGTTTATGGGCTGAGAGGAAAATGTTATGAAGAGAACAATAATATTTTGTAATTTTGACTAAACATAATTTGAGATGTCCATCCTCTTTTATTAGCTTTTCTTGCCTCCACTTTTCAGTCTGAGAGTCTAGAGAAAATGATCCTATTATAAATCCTGAGAGGTTAAAATATATGTCCATTTTCTGCAATTTAACTTCTCTTAAACAGTAGATTTGAGATTATTTTTTCTTTTTTATTTCCTGCTTTTTTAAATACAAATGTAATGGAGTTTTTAATGGAATGTTATATTTTCTCATTTATTCCTGTTCTACAATTACATTAATATGCATAATATTTTCTCCTTTGGTATCAATCATGATCATCCAGAATGCATTTAAAGAGATAAACATTAATGCATTATATAATGCAGTAGTGCATTCTCCCCTGAGGGAGTTGTAGAGTAGAAAAGTCCCATTTCTTCTCTGCTGAAGAAGCTCAGGACCCAATATTATCTTTCTGTATATGATTCTTCCTTTACCACAAATTCCTTAAAGATATGACAAAGTGACAAACTGTTACCTGAATATAAGGTGTTTGGCAAAGATCTATGGCACCAGAGTAGACTGAATCCCAAACCTTTCACAATGGGAATTTGTCTTAAATAATTTGTTCACAATCTTTGTTTAGTGTAATTCTCCATGAGGATGTGATGATAAAATTGATGACTAAACTTTATTTAAAATATACAATCACAAGTGAACAGAAAATTGTATGTAATGTCAAAGGTTCACAAATGGGGTGAAACCCATAGTAAATGTCGTAGGAATTTATGGATTGTGCTATACAATTTCATGGAAAAGCTAATAATAATTAAATAATGTTTTTGATAAGAAATTAAGCTAAGAGAACTTAATCGTATGATTCATATTGATTTAACATTAGATAATAGTCAAGCTATGGATCATTCTTCATATAAGGACTTCATTGTAACAAGAACTAAATATTGAACTAAACAAGAACAAAAATGTATACAATACTGATTATGTACTAGACATCATTCTAAATCCTTCTCTCTATATCAACTCATGTATCCACATAATAATACAGTACAAAAATTAAGGTATGCCAACCCTAGGCAGTTTGACAGGCCAGAGTTACACAAAATTATATATCTGAGGTTTAAAAACTCTATATACAATATACATCGGCTTAGCTGTGTAAGTAGCTGGTAATCTACAACAATCAACCCTTTCATGAAGTCAGTTATAAATTCTTTCATTTAATACACATATGTTGAGTTTACATGATATACTGGGCTCTCTGGATAGTGTAGTTAGAATATTGTTTACTGTTGGTAAAGATAACTTTTTACCCTAAACCATTGTTTTCAATCACCTTGAGAAGCTTTTTTGTTTGTTTGTTGTTTGTCTGTTGAGAGTGGTGGTAAGGAGTGATTATTGAGCCTCCCTTTACAATTTATAACAAGATGTATACCACTTACATCTTTTTGGCTTACATAAGTCTCATCAGTAGACCTTCATAGTCTCTCTATTATTATAAAATTACCCTATCAACTTGCTCCTGACTACGAATTGAAATATGGGGATGCATTCGGTAATTCAATTCAGCAAATGTTTACTGAATATCTAGGCATCATCCAGTTTCAGTCTTCAAAAGCTTATGAACAAGATTAGTTTGATCATCTTCTCATCTACATTCACCAATTTACCAATGGATTTGGTAAGTGCTGTAATCTTGGCCTTATAGACAATTAGGGGGAAGATGGATTGATAAAAAGGATGAAAGTCTAATAGAGATAGTCATTATCAAATTGACTCTGGTTGGGTTTAATTTTGGTGGAAAAATCAGAGTGTGGTATTCCAGGCCAAAGAAAGGAGGAAGTCCCTGATGAGGGAAAGATGCAGGGCCAGGGGGAGGGGACATATTTTTAGAGTGAGGAAATATTTTTAGACTGTTAGGGATAGTCATAGGAGATGAGAATGGGAACAGTCAGGTACAGGATCCTGAAGTGCCTTTCATTTCACACTAAAGCACTGGTTTTTCAGGGTACAGTTTTGCACACACTCACCCCGCCCCCAACCCCAGACATTTGGCAATATTCAGAGGCACTATGGCTTTGCACAACCGGGGAAGCTGCTGGCATCTAGTGGGTAGAGGCAGTAAGAGACTTGAGCTTTGTCCTAGTGGCACTGGTGAATTACTTTTTTGGAACTGTGATGGTCTAGGTGCCTGTGTGTTGCTATACCAATCCTGTAAAGTGTTGCTTTGAAAATATTACATGGGAAAAGTATATTTTAAAATAAAGACCAATTTTACAGATAAGGAATGGCATGCATTAATTATCTGGTGACACCTGAACCTGAGGGAGGGGGGGAATAAAGAATGGGAAAATAAGTTTTTATGCATTGTTTAGGCTCAGACATAGGATATTAGTAAAGCGGTGAAGGCAGGCATTGTTCCAGTGAGGCACATTTCTGATAATCGGAGCATTCTGATTTTGTAATCTAAAGAGTGAAATATCAAGGAATATTTTGAGCTGGAGGTTTCAAGGTTCTTTTCTTTGGTTATGCATTTTGCTCAAGCAAATAGCTGTCATAAAAATACAAACATTCTCCTGAACACCACAAATCCCACCATATAATTTGAGATACAAGTTAGTCATCTATATTTCATATTTTCATAAATAATCAACTTCAAAAAGTGAAGATGATCAAAAGGACTCATAAACAGCCAGAAACCTCATGCCAAGTACATTTATCTCTCCTGCATCATGAGAAGGTAAACAAGAAAGGAAAAAAAAAATTAATTTTATTTTTAGACCTGCCAAGTGTTAAGTGCATTTCTCGGTCTGATTTTTTAGCATGAAGTAGATTTGACTTTTTGGTGCTAAAACAAGATTGGAGCTGCCACCGTGTCCTTTGCCAGTTCCATCTTTGTGCTTTGAATATTGATAGTAGTATTAGGAGATCTTTTTAACCCATGGATTTTTAATTAAATGTTTCAAATTTGTCCCTGGGGCAGACATGTGAAGACCAAGAAGGTCTTCCATTTTAAAGGGGATATACGGAAGATTTGACTTGTTTTCTACAGGGATGCTTGTTGTCTGCTGGAAGAGCGGTCAGATCTAATGTAGTGGAAGTTCATTTCCTCAGTTCTGAAATCCAGGGAGGTATCATGTGAATAAACAAATCAAGAAAACAACTATGCATCCTTTATGAGGGAACTTTCAAGGCAATCATGTTATTTTAGGCACATGCAGCAGGGGGCATTGTTTGGTCAAACATAAAACAGGGTTGCTCCTGATAATAATAGACATAGACATAAAGGAAAAAAAACAGGGAAACCTCCTCTACCTCCCGCAAAACACATGCAAAAAGAGCAAGGAGATGGTGAAATGCTCTGTAAATTTCTTTGTTCTTTCCGGCTTTTCATGGTGGGAAATACTTCTATGCAACTAACTACAAACCAGGCAGATATCATTACAGAAATTGATGAAATTCTTACTTTTTGAATGAGGCTCCACTTTGTAATTGATCTGTACAGCCTTAAGTGTGTGCAACCTGCCTCCATCTGCTTGAAAACTCATTCATTCATGCATTCCCAGTGACCATATATTTGATGAGTACTTTTTTTCAAGAAAATACCACAGACTATAAAGTAGATAAATCTCTACTGCATGGAAATTAACGTTCCACTGAGATGTGACAGGCAGTAGGAAAATAAATACCTGAACATATGAGAGAAATAGCAAATAGAGTAAATACTGTGATGAAAATGAAATATGGTAATTTATTAAATATGAGAGAAGAACTGCTTCAGTCCCAGAGGATCAGAAAGAACTTTCTAGGAGGGTAAAATTTAAAGGGAATTCTAAGTAATAAAGAAAACCACCCACACAAAAAATCAAAGGATACGTACAGAGGCAGAGGGAATGCTACTACCAAGGTCTAATGGGATACAATCTTGGAGCATTTGAAGAAGGAAGGAAGGTCAATAGTGTTGAAGAAAAGTTGGAGAAGTTAAGAGAAAAGGTTGGAGAGTTGAACAGGGGTCAGATCACGTATTGGAGACCAATGCAGTTGGCATTGTGTTATAAAAAGTTGTGGAGCTAATATGGGTTTCAACTGAAGAAAGAGATGGGAAATATAGATATATATACATATATGTATATGTTATATATATATATATATATGTGTGTGTGTGTGTGTGTGTGTGTGTGTGTGTGTATACACACACATATATATATGAGTCTGTGTATGTGTATATAGGATAGTGCTGAGCTGTTTAGCAGATCTGGAACGTGCAATCCTCATGCGTCAGCATCCCGAGTAGCTGAAATTACAGGAATGTGCTACCACATCTGGCGACATATTTATATTTTAAAATTCTTGCTAAATATTTTATGAATAATTAATTATGCCAAGGCAATTGTGAAAGTAGACGATACAATAAAGAAGATATTTCAGTGGTCCAAGTAAGAAAAAAAGGTGACTTGACTATGAAAAGAACAATGAGGAAAAATTGAAGGGTCTGTCTTATATCTTACAAATAAAGTCAAAGAATAGTTAATACTGGATGCGAATTCAGCACAAGAAAAGTCAGTAAAGAGTTTACATTTTTGCCTTCTCTTACTGGGTGTGTGGAGATGCCGGAGCAGGTTAGGGGACTCAATTTTGGTATAAACTATGCCATTTGATTCGTACAGTCTTCACAGTGTCTGTTTATGAAGTGTTAACATCACTCCCAATTGAGAAGATGTGGCTCAGAGAAGGACAAGGATTGAATAGTTAGGAATACTAAGCCAATCCTCTAAAAGTCATTTTACTCTAAATCTGGTTTTTATTTCCTTTAATGTGACAGATATAGATTGAACATTCTATCTATGCTTCAGTATTACTCCAAGTTAGAAAACCAGAACCTGATGCATGTTTATGTTTCCTTCATGTATGTGCCATCTATATCATAGACAGATATGAGAAACACTATAGGTCAGACATACCTCTTTCCCAATTTGAGGATCAGTTTCCAAAATGATACTAGACCCCCTTTGCTCATGTTAATACTCTTTGAACATGACCATACACAGAAGCAAATTTTGCCTTTGTTTGTGTTTTATGCTCTACAGGATTTTAATTGAGATGGATTAACTTGAACCTGTACATGTGTCAGCAGTCAGATAATCACCCTGAAGATCAGTTCCCTTCAGTTTTAAAAATATCACTGGTGATGTTGATTTTTGAAATCACCTACTTTTTCAACAACCTTTCTTCTTTTTCCAATTTCTTTCATGTGCAAAGGTAGAAACTTTACAACAAAGCTCTTATAATTCCATTCCCTACTTAAGGACCTCAAGTTTCTTCCTAAGTGTCTTTATTGAAGCAAATCCCAGCTCTTCTGCCAGGCATGCTGTGGCCCTCAGTTGGGCCAATTGAACTATTTAAATCCTGCAGTGTGTAATTCCTTTACTTTCATTAAGTCAGTTTTCTTATTTTGTGCTCCTCCTCTGCTTTTATGAGTAATTTCTTACCTCCTCCACCACCACCCTGCTTCAGTGCAATTCTGTACTCCCTTAAAACCCACATAAAATCCCAAATCCTCTTTTGACAACTTTAAGATGAGGTATGCCTTCATTGATTTATGACAATGAGTTATGTCACTTAAATATTGCTCACACAGAATTGCATTAAAGCCTAGATGCATGTATATACATTATTTTATTTTATACATGGATCTCTAGTTTGCATTACAGCTTTAACAAGGTTAGAAAGTTCCAGAAGGCATGGCCAATTTAGCTCCTTTATGATTCTTATTATACTCTCCAGAGGATAGCACCATATTGTGTGAAATCACATGGATTCTTTTTTCTTTGTCTTCATTTTTTTAAATGCATAGTTCTCTCTAGCTATTGTTTCTTCTCATTTAATGACATTTAATGTAGTCATTTCTACACACTAAACATTTATTCATCTATTATTAGATAAATCTTCTAAAAAAACTCAAAGGCAAAGCCAAATTTTGTTCTTCAAATGTCAACTCCTAAAATCCAAACTATTTTAGGGCCATTGCAAAGTCTGTGTGTTTGGCCTGCTGCAGCCTATTGACCTGACATGGGAGACCTTGTGTTACAGCTAGCCATTTGAATGTGGTTGCCTTTTCATTACATTGGCCTAGAGGGGTCAGTCCTGAGCATTATACAATTTTTTTTCCCTGGAAAACTGCAGAACAACTTACCCTTGCATGAGAGGGGTAGAGAATTCTCAATAGATTTGCAAGAGTAGACTTAAAATGTGAAACAATGAAAAAAGTTGATTTGACAAAGTGAATTACCTTTGGTAATGCTGTTATTTAATTTATTCTTTATTTCTTTTTTGTCATTCTATAAAAGCCAAGGGAGTATTGAAGGAAATAATTGTGCAGTAGAATGAATTCCTTATTATTTTGTAGTTAAATATGATGGGACCCAGAGATTCACACAATATGCAGGTGCTCTGCTACTGATCTAAATCCCCAGCCCTAAAATGCCTTCTTAGCATTATGGGAATAAGCCTCAGCAACTTTCTTCTAAGAAAATCATGTTGCCTTAACTTATTTGCTTTCTTTGAAAGATCTAAGACTTAAAATGGTATAAGAAATCAGAATTGTTTTCCACTTTCTTATTTGTCCTTTTTTAATTTTATATATTCCACTAAGGAATGGAGAGAGAGAGGATGGGGGGGTAAGAATGTGAGTGTATGAATATATCCAAATAAATCCAGCTATACATGAAGAAGAAAAAATAAACCTTTTTATACTGAAGAACTTGATAATTTTACATAATAAGAAAATCTAGAGCAAGAACAGTTACAAGATTCATTAATTAAACTGCATATGACAAATTTGAAGGATATAAATTCTTTCCATTTTTCTATTTTTCCTTCTTTGGCACATCAGCTTTATCTTCAGGCTGGTTTCCCTCTTGGTCACAAGATGGCTGCAGCAACTCTAGATGTCTAAGACTGTCAGCAGTACCCAGAAACAGAATAAAGAAGTACTTCTCCCCCATTTCATATTTAGGAGAAAGCAAAAAAAAAAAATATATTATCAGAATTCCCTCTGTTGAGTTTTTATGTTTCATTGGCCAAACTGTGTCACATGTCCAGAATTAAGTAGTCTCTGACAACATGAGTGGTACTAACAATGTTTGCTTTGACAAGAGCCCAGGAAAATGACAGTCTGCAAGTTGGCCTGTCACCTGTTTTTATATGCCCTACAAGCTGGTTGGGGGAAAAAGGAGAATAATATTTTGAAAGATGTGACATGAAATTCAAATTTTTGTGCCCATGATTAGCTTAACTGGAGCATAGCTATGCCTATTTATAAATATTTTGTGTATGGTTGCTACCATAGCACAATCGGTGCTGGGTCGCAACAAGGGACCTCAAGTCTGCATAGCCTAAAGTACTTTTTAGGGACTTGAGATTTCCTGAATAATTTTTTTTTTCCAAAAAAAGGAAAAGGGTTAGGATGTTACACAGGCAACAGATGCAGCGGGTATTTTGTTTGACGTTCAAACCATTTTAATGAATTGTGAAAAACTAACTTCTACAATATCACCTATACAACCAATGTTAAAGACTGATGAGTTTATTGCTTACTCTGATGAGAGAAGACAGTGCCTCGCCAGTGTAGGGCAGTGTCTGTGAGGGCAGTGGGGAAGGTGTGGTGATAATTTATTTGAAAAAGAAATTTGATTTTTGGAAGAGTTTTCACTGTAGGAACTTGATTAGGACCACCTAAGATGAAGATGCAACAATCTAGTATTGGTGAAAACAGCAAGGTGAGGTGAGAGATTCCATGAAACCCATAGCACAGAACCTGGTGGAACCTTTCTAAGAAAGCCTTGATGGATCTCTGGGTTAATTCCCCTAAGGATCAATGCAATCCTTTGCTTAGGCCTGAGAGCCCCAGAGTAGGAAAGAGATGCTTAATCGAGTTGGTGGAATAGCAAAGCCATGTTGAATGTGGATGGCCAGGGCCAGGTGTGGGTTGAAGCTTCAGAGTCAAGACTGAGTTTGCGGCCAGTAGTTCTGGCGCTCCATTTTCAGGGAGGACTGGGAATGGGGGTGAGTGGTTTTGCTGTTCTAGGTTTAGGGAGGAGCGCTAAGGCTCTGTGGGAGTGTGGGGAAGGAGGTGGTTGGGATTAGCTAAATTTGTTTGATCTCACCTCTCTTTGAAACTAATTCTAATGTCTATACACAGCCTATGCCAAGTCAGCAACAATCCTGAGCTAAATAAAGCATCTCCATTAGCTAACTTTCTCATGCAGTTCTCTCCACGCCTCTCGCTAGGCTATCAGTGCACTGAAGCATGGACAGGGAAGGAAGAAAGGTCTATTGACAGAGTCAAGATCTCCTCTGGGACAGGGCTAAAAGTATCATGGTTTAATTCAAAACCCACACAAATCTATTTGTAAGTAAATGCTGTTAGATGGCATCATAATGGATAGTGCATACCTTTAAATTGATTTCCTTTTGATGTGATAAAAACATCTTATGAAAGAGAGGTTGAAGCATGGCTTTTGATGTAAAGTAACATAATTTAGATTTTAAAGTAGAAAACCTTTTGTTGATAGTAGTTTATTTGATTCAGTGCAATGTACCAAGTGTTAGTTGCTGTAAGTTATAAATTGGCTTTGAACCGGCTGTAATTCATAAATCATTACTTATGACTGATTTATAGGAAATCTCATTAATTGCAATGGCACAGAGACCTTGAAACAGGCAGGAAGCAGAAAATAAAACTAAGTCCTGGGAAAAAGGAGTAATAATAATGTCACATTTGCCTGTGTTTTAATGACAGCGTATTCCTGATCACAGCAGTTATTCCTTAATACAATGTTGAATAAGAGATGATGCTATTGCTTCTATTTTACAGAAGAAGAGGGATCTGAGGACCCTATCACCTTATTTTTAACATGTAATAAATATTTATAGCATGTTGCTTATTACAAAGCAGTAACTTTCTTAATGAAAGGCTTTTGAGTGGATTCAGTTATGGCCCTTTCATGACGGGAAGAGTGAAGTATAGAGACTTAAAATAACTTTCCCAATTCCATCTCAGTGAGGTTCATACAGATCTAGGAACACAGGAAGTCTCATATCACAGCCTTCTCTCTTGTCCATCAGACCTGGCTGTCTTTATTGTAACAAAGGAAAAGGTAGCAAGAGCCAAGTAAGGAATTAGCATCTTCCCTCCTGTGCTATTTCCATTCAACCAGTTATTTCCACTTGTATTGTCAGAAACTAGGATTCTGAGGAAGATCTTGACATGGGGGCTGATTGAAAAAAAAAGGGAGGAGAAAAAACTTAAGACTTCAACTCAAAAATATTAATTGTTTTTTGTATCAGGGACCTTACATGGGAAAAAAAAAATCATTCCCAGTAACCCCAAGAGGTGTGTGTTGGGGGCGAGGGTTGGGGGTGACATATGCAAAACTATACTAAATCTCACAAATGAGAACTTGCCTAGGACCATCCTCACTGGAAATGTAGACAGTTTTCGACTGGAAATGGAAGCCCAAAATGATTTTTTTAAGGTCATGTTTTAATTTCCAATAAAAGAAAACTCAAATTTAATTCAAGACATAGAGCCTACCAACCACATTGTTGGCACAACATAAAGGGGTAGAACTATACAATGGAGTAGAACTATAAAACCCATTGACTGGGTTAATATGGTGCCTTGGCCCTGTTATTTCATGGTTGTTTGAAATGGATGTTTTTTGATATTCACATATGGAGAGGCTAGCAGGTCAGGAGATGAGTGCTGATGAGAAGAGAGCTCTTGCTTATAATTTTCAAGAAGAGAGAGCACACCATAGCATGCAGAGGCCATGCTGGAAACCACCAAGGTCCATCAGGAGGTAGAAGAAATGAGGGGAAAATGTGGACAAGAATCTTCAATGTGGTTTTTAAGGCAAGACAGGATAAGCAGATTATGATTGGGTAGGTTGGGTAATTTTGAAAGCCTCTGGGACAGAGGGGCTGCCCCTGTTTCCTGGTAGCTGGTCCTGAGGTGATTAAGACAGTGAGATACTGGTCAAATACAAGGGTTCTTTGAAAACCCAATAAAGGAGGGGACCAGGATTTTGGCTCTGGGTTGGTTGGTTTGCATAGGAAAGTCATGCTTATAGACAAGTCCTTTCTTATTTCTAGAAATTGGGTAGGGATGATACAGCCCATTGTTCCATGCTCAGCAAAGTTCCAGATATCTAAACATTAGCAAGTGCAGAAAATTAAAAGACATGATTACTATATTAGAACATATCACTATATGTACAGAAAGAGCTGCAATACGATATTAACCATTCTACACATTTGTAACCTCATTTTATTTAGAGCCAGACACAGTGTTGGCAGTAGACTAAGAGGAAACCATCAGATGTGGCCTGTCTTTACGTGGTTCACATAATCACAGCATAAGATAGTGTGAAAAGTCAATCTAGAAATGCAGCAGCCCTGAAAAAGGAAGCAAAGTGGGTGGTCAGTTATAAAAGGCCAGGGAAAGAAAGAGGAACTCAGAACCTATTAGTCAAGTTTCTTTGCTGCAATAGGGAAGGAGACCAAAATAAGCATTTAAAGCCAGAAAACAATGTTGAACTTTAAATATCACCTTCTATGATCAAGGTCCCAGTTGGGTGTGGTAGTACATGTCTGCAACCTCAGCTGCTCAAGAAGGTAAGGCAGAAGGATCCCAAGTTTGAGATCAGCCTCAGCAACTTAGTGAGGCCCTAAGCAACTTAGAAAGATGCTGTCTTAAAATCAAAAATAAAAGTATAAAGGGCTAGGGATGTGGCTCAATGGTAAAGCACTTCTGGGTTTAATCCCCAGTACCAAAAAAAGCAACACAAACAAAACAAAATAAAAAAAAAACCAAATAAACAACAAAACAAACAAAAAAATAAATAAAAGAAAACAAAACAGAAACCAAAGTCCCTTTGAGGAGTTTTCTGAATATATGCTTAGGGATTGCTAACGACAGCTGCTTTTCCTGTGGAGGACATCTCCTATTATTGGAAAGAGCCACTTCTGCATCTTGTGTAAGTTATGGAAATGTAGCTATTCACAACTGTTCATTTACATTGTGAATCTCACCAGAAGAGAAAGATTAGGTCCTAAAGAGGAGATAGCCCTTTTTTCTAAAGCCCTTCATGTCCAGGGGAGGACATGGAAGTGATGACCATGGATCAGGACCTTTTTCTGTCCTTGGCTTCTTTCCAAGGCTTACATTAAACAACTGGGAGATCTTCCTAGTAATTCTTGCTGGTAGTTCCTTCCAAAGAGTTACTCTCTCCCATATTAATCCAACATTATTATTCTTCAGAACAAAGCTGAGAGCTGCCTTCTTTTCTAGAAACAAATGCCTGCAGGATGAAATGGGGACTCTTAAGTTTGAAGGGACCAGCTCTCAACGTCTAGACCCAATCTCATCTCCATTTCCTTTATCACTCTCTTTTCCAATTCTTCTGTTCTATTGAGGAGGACATGTTTCCTATTCCCTGGATATACTAGCATTTGTTATGTGTCTCTGTCTTGACTCAGGTTGATTTTTCTGATTAAAATACCCATCTTTACTTTCTTCCCAGCCTCCGCAAAACCAAGAGTAGCTGAATTTCCTCTTTAAAACACACTGATTTCTCAGTCTGGGTTAATTTACTCTGACATTAGTGCCCTTGTGCCAATGTGGCTTGTTGCATAGAAAGAAACACATAATACTGTATATTATATGTTTGCCCGTCTGCCTCACCCTTTGAACTAAAAGCCCTTTGGGGGTTAGGGTTATATTCTTTATCTTTACATGACCCGTCCTTAGCAAACTATTTGATATGATAAATATGATGATGATGATGATGATGATGGTAACAACAACTAACATTTATTGAGTTCCGACAATGTGGGAGGTGTTACTCTAAGTTCCTTATGTGCATCAACTCATTTTATTATTCTCATACACTTAAGGGCTGTGTAATTGTCATTCTATTTTTGCAAATTAGAAGAGGAGATTGAAGAAGAGAAAGGAGTAGTAACTTGCCCAAGGTGATACAAAGTAGGTTCTAAATTATTGCATTTTTGCTAGAATGTGGTGAGCTCTCCCTCTCTTTTTTCTTTCTAAAAGATTTATAGAAGGAACAATGCATATTGAGATGAGAAATTAGGGGGGAAACAAACTACCCAGTCCATGATAATCTAGTTGGGTGAGGACTATACTAGAAAACACATATTGTTTTAGAAGTCTTCCTTTTGCTAGCAAAAAGAAATAAAGTGAGTTGCTGTATCTACAAATCAGTAAGAGTAGGGACATAAGGCACAATAGTCCTGTTATGCAAAATTTTTCCTGAAAATAAAAATTATACCGCTTTAGAAATGATTTAATATGTGATTTGTTTGCCTAGAGGTAGTACTTACCTATATAATAATGAGTTATGGATGTGAAAATCTCACAAAATTTATGTACATGTATACACGTCACTATTTCAGTACATCTTCAAAGGTACCTTAAATTAAGATGCCAGTACCTACAGCTGATATTATCCCCCAACACAAGGTAACCCATGTTTAGAAGGGCCTATTTGGGTTAATGGTCTGCTATCACTGATTCTAAATTCTTTATAAGTTTTAAACAACACACCCACATTCTAATTTTACACTGGGGCCCATGAATTATGTAGCCACTACTGGATAAAGTTATTTTTTTAATTCTATAGCCCATGGTGCCTGGCATATACAATGACTTCCCATGAAAAATCAGTCTTTACTAATTTTTGGCAGGGTATAACCCCCAAATCCTATTTTTTTCCAATCTGTCATGGACACTGAAACTAACTGTAAAATTCAACACATCTTTTTTTATGAGCTTAGGTCACACTCAGTTGATGAGCACTGTATTAGGGCTCTTCCCATCATTGGTCCATTTCTCTGTGATTGTACTTCTGATAGAGTGCCGGCTATGGACGGTTGTTAATTTGGAAGGCAGAGATATTTCCCGTGAATAATGGGCCACAAAGCTCAATAAGGGACATTAGATTTGTTGTCTCTTTCAATATGGCAAATAATGGTATCAGCTGATATACTGTATCACTAACATTCTCCAGAAATTCACCTACTGAAGCTCTAATACCCCTTTTTTCCTTCTTTTTCAGATTGTTTGAACTCCAGACGGACCAACACCAGATAAATTATGAATGTTGAACAAGATGACCTTACATCCACAGCAGATAATGATAGGTCCTAGGTTTAACAGGGCCCTATTTGACCCCCTGCTTGTGGTGCTGCTGGCTCTTCAACTTCTTGTGGTGGCTGGTCTGGTGCGGGCTCAAACCTGCCCTTCCGTGTGCTCCTGCAGCAACCAGTTCAGCAAGGTGATTTGTGTTCGGAAAAACCTGCGTGAGGTTCCAGATGGCATCTCCACCAACACGCGGCTGCTGAACCTTCATGAGAACCAAATCCAGATCATCAAAGTGAACAGCTTCAAGCACTTGAGGCACTTGGAAATCCTCCAATTGAGTAGGAACCATATTAGAACCATTGAAATTGGGGCCTTCAATGGTCTGGCGAACCTCAACACTCTGGAACTCTTTGACAATCGTCTTACTACCATCCCGAATGGAGCTTTTGTATATTTGTCTAAACTGAAGGAGCTCTGGTTGCGAAACAACCCCATTGAAAGCATCCCTTCTTATGCTTTTAACAGAATCCCTTCCTTGCGGCGACTAGACTTAGGGGAATTGAAAAGGCTTTCATATATCTCAGAAGGTGCCTTTGAAGGTCTGTCCAACTTGAGGTATTTGAACCTGGCCATGTGCAACCTCCGGGAAATCCCTAACCTCACACCGCTCATAAAACTGGATGAGCTAGATCTTTCTGGGAATCACTTGTCCGCAATCAGGCCTGGCTCTTTCCAGGGATTGATGCACCTTCAAAAACTGTGGATGATACAGTCCCAGATTCAAGTGATTGAACGGAATGCCTTTGATAACCTTCAGTCCCTAGTGGAGATCAACCTGGCCCACAACAATCTCACATTACTGCCTCATGACCTCTTTACACCCTTGCATCACCTAGAGAGGATACACTTACATCACAACCCTTGGAACTGTAACTGTGACATACTGTGGCTCAGCTGGTGGATAAAAGACATGGCCCCCTCCAACACAGCTTGCTGCGCCCGGTGTAACACTCCTCCCAATCTGAAAGGGAGGTACATTGGGGAGCTCGACCAGAATTATTTCACATGCTATGCTCCTGTGATTGTGGAGCCTCCTGCAGACCTCAATGTCACTGAAGGCATGGCAGCTGAGCTAAAGTGTCGGGCCTCCACGTCCCTGACGTCCGTGTCTTGGATTACTCCAAATGGAACAGTCATGACACATGGGGCGTACAAAGTACGGATAGCTGTGCTCAGTGACGGTACATTAAATTTCACGAATGTAACCGTTCAAGATACAGGCATGTATACGTGTATGGTGAGTAATTCTGTTGGGAACACTACTGCTTCAGCCACCCTGAATGTTACTGCAGCAACCACTACTCCCTTCTCTTACTTTTCAACTGTCACAGTAGAGACAATGGAACCTTCTCAGGATGAGGCACGGACCACAGACAACAATGTGGGCCCCACTCCAGTGATTGATTGGGAGACCACTAATGTGACCACCTCTCTCATGCCACAGAGCACAAGGTCAACAGAAAAAACATTCACCATCCCAGTGACTGATATCAACAGTGGAATCCCAGGAATCGATGAGGTCATGAAGACTACCAAAATCATCATTGGGTGTTTCGTGGCCATCACACTCATGGCGGCAGTGATGCTGGTCATCTTCTACAAGATGAGAAAGCAGCACCATAGGCAAAACCATCATGCCCCGACAAGGACTGTTGAAATCATTAATGTGGATGATGAGATCACAGGGGACACACCCATGGAAAGCCACCTGCCCATGCCTGCTATCGAGCATGAGCACCTAAACCACTATAATTCTTACAAATCTCCCTTCAACCACACAACAACAGTTAACACAATAAATTCAATACACAGTTCAGTGCATGAACCGTTATTGATCCGAATGAACTCTAAAGACAATGTACAAGAGACTCAAATCTAAAACATTTACAGAGTTACAGAAAACAAACAATCAAAAAAAAAAAAAAAGAGACAGTTTATTAAAAATGACACAAATGACTGGGCTAAATCTACTGTTTCAAAAAAGTGTCTTTACAAAAAAAAAACAAAAAAGAAATTTATTTATTAAAAATTCTATTGTGATCTAAAGCAGACAAAATGATGTGTATTCCTCAGAACCTGTTTTTGCTGCAGTTATTTACTATTTTCCCACATCTCATCCCTCCCTTCCCCGATTGCCATATTTTTCATAGATCTCAATTCCCTAAAGAACTGGTCTAGGAAATTTTGTAAGAATTCTGTTACACTTTGAGATTTTTATGGTGAATTCTAGTGGTGAGATCCAGTCTATTTTGTCTCTCTCGCTCGCTCTCTTTTATTTTCTTTTTCCCTCATACCCTTATGAAGTAGTCCAATGGGGAATGCAATATTAGAAATAGATTTTTAAGAAAGAACAAGAAAGAAATGCAAGATCTTATATTTTTCATGTAATAATCTGTTCTGTATTTATGAGGAGGACCATTCTATGGAAAAGAAAAGTAAAACAAAGTAAGCAAACAACAGATTAATTTACATATGAGCATCTATAAAACCCATGACTTTTAAACAACTCTAGAACCAGAATTTGTAGTTCAAAAGCTTAAAATAAGATTATAAATAAAATATTGTTGGTTTTTCTGTAACCTGGACACAACTCATTTGTAGTATGGCTCAAATGTGAGAAACATGAAGGTTAATTAGATTTCCTACTTTCTAAGAAAGAAAATACTGGAGTATTGTTTAGTCCCAGTGTCAATCTCTACAGGATCCTGCTTCAGTAGTTAACTTGAACTTCAGATCAATATTCAAGGATGTTGTGGTATTTTTTTCCTTCTGATTAGAATTACCCTTTATAGAATGCTCAGATTTCAAAAACTGATTTTGTGATATAAATTCAATTCCTCTTGGAAGGAAGTATCACTATAATTTATTTATTGTCTCCTAAATAAAATTCCACTGACCAGAGGAAATATGATCATAAAAAGGTAGAAGTATTCTACCTTATCTGCTGTTGAAAGCAAATGTTTTGATTCTGAGTGTTAGCAAATTCAGTTCAATTTGACAATTATTAAAGACCTACTATGTGCTAAATAATAATTTGGGTATTGTGGGTACACAAATGATAAGACTTGGTTCCTGTCCTTGACTCATTCCCAATCTATATAGAAAGACAAGAAAAAAAATCTCAGTTTATTGCTGGGTGTCAGCTCTAATTTCTGCTAGGTAGAAAGCTATATATTAGGACTCTGAAAATTCAGAAAATCAGGTTATGCTATTACAGAAACACCCTCATGTGGTTCAATCCATCCTTTTGAAAGGGTTGAATTTCTTCTTCCATAAGCTGATTGCTTAGCTTCAATGAAGTATGAATATAGATTTGCTCTGAAGGACAAATACATACTAGTAGATAGCAATACTAATACAAATATAATTTATTAAGGGTGCTTTTTAAGGAACTAGGGAAATTCGAGATAAGAAAACATATACAAACTTCCAAGTAAGAAAGGGAAATTGCTGGTTGTACACCTCAGTCCCCTCCTGATATTTTAATATATTATGGGTGTGATTCTGTCTCATCTATGTGAAGCAAAATTACTATATAAAAAAATCTCATCACTGGCCTTGAAATTAACCACCCTGATGGTGAAACAAGGATCGACAAAGCTGAAGAAAGCTTCAGCTCCTAATGGATGAAGAGCTTGGATACTCACACTTAGTTCTGCAGGCGGGATCTCACGCCAGGGTTTTGTGGTCTCCAGGTGTGAAAAACCAATCATTACCAGCAAAGTAGGTCAGAGAAATGGAGGAAGGGATAGCAAATGAATGGGAGCGTACAAATGTCGTGATTCTATTTTTCGATCACTCATTCTCTGACATTTTTTTTTTTATCTCCTCCCTCCCTTTGTCAGAAATGTTATTCAGATTTACTTTAACTGTGGAGAAGATCCAAGAAAAGAAAGAAAGAAAAAAAGAAAAACACGTTGGCTGTCATTTATTGGTTTATTTAGTATTGAAAATTCTTAATACAGTATTTCTAAGCTGCAGAAATCACACACACATGCACGCACGCACACACAGAAAATATCTACAATGGTATCAAGGGCAAGTATAGAAAAGAGAGATGTAAGTTAACAGGTAAAGGGATCTCGTTTGGTTTTGCCTGCCTTTTTCTGTTTACTGACTCACCTGTTTAATTATTAGTAGTTTTTTTTGTTTGTTTGTTTGTTTTTTTTTTTTTTTTAGTTCATAATTCGTATGTGAGTTTAATCCCAGTAAGTGATTACCCTTGGCTGAGAGAGGCAACTTTGCAGCTACACAAATTCTGTTAAACAAAATAAAAGGAGAATTTGCACTAAAAATATAGGTTATAATCTATAGCATCTGATTCAGGCCACCAGCAGATTATCATAGTCTGAACAAACACATTTTGGAGAATAATAATATCTTGATGTAAGATTTAAATGAGGCAAATTTGACTTTTACAGTAAATTTAGAAACTCTCTGACAAAGGTCATCATTGCAGGTTTTGGGACTGGAGGATGGAGTGCTATGTAAATATGATTAGGAGAAAACTGAAGTGAATTCTAGATCTTTTCTGACTAACCACGTGTCTGTATTTGCTCCTCAGTATGATAGCTCCTGACTAAATATCTTAGAAATACACTGTGGACTTACTTGGATCCCAGAACATGCTGCTTTACATATGTGAGATATTCATGTAGGAAAGCACAATCCCATGTCCATTGTCCACTGCTCTATTTTATTCTTTGTAAGGACAGCTATGTGGCAGTATTCTGAAATACGTGCACCAGAAATATGCCATTTGCAATTAACCAAATGAAGGTAACACAAATGTGTGTGTGTGTGTGTGTGTGTGTGTGTGTGTGTGTATGAGAGAGAGAGAGAGAGAGAGAGAGAGAGAGAGAGAGAGAGAGAGAGAGAG
>NW_026000174.1:49853498-49865547 GCF_001458135.2 Marmota marmota marmota | reverse complement strand
GTGTATAAGAGACAGGAGAGAGAGAGAGAGAGAGAGAGAGAGAGAGAGAGAGAGAGAGAGTGTCCTACTAATGGTATGCATATTGCTTAGGGAAACATCAGAGATGGTTTAAAAAGAAGATTCTTCACATCTTTTTCTGTTGGAAAATATTACCCTTTACACCTGACTATGAGTGGGGTCTCTTAAACTTTTCTGAACATGTCCATGTACATTTGCATTGGCCAAGTGATAGAAGGATTTGGTACAGCTTACACAGACAGGCACCAATATAGTTTCGCAAATTTCCCTCAGATTCCAAATATTCTAGAGTTGAATATCATCTTTTAAAAGATTAAAATAGATCATTTTAATGTGAAACAGTGTTCAATTTTTTTAAGGAAGAAAATATTGCTAATTTTGATGATTACATTTTAGGCATCATAAACAGAGAATTTAAAATTAGAGTATTCTTTTGGAATGGTGTACCATGAAATTATCAATATAGATGTACTAGAAAATAACTTCAACAATGGAAGGTTTGTTTCTCTTGAAAAAAAAAAAACACAAATAAAACACTGTGTTTAAAATAGGACTTACTGAAACATTAAAAAAAAAATTAAGTGGTAGCACCAGAGTACCCAACATTTCCAAGGTAAATATTTACCAAGGTAGAAAAAAAAATCCTGTCTTTCATTCTTTTGGAATAATTGTCAATACATTTAGGTAACTAAATGATTTAGATAAGTACATAAAACTACAGTACTCTGTAGGAATATACATTTTAAATAATGTGTTCAATTGCTCATTTGGTGCTTCACTTACTAGTTTGAATAATGTAATTATTAAATATCACCAACAAGGGTTGGGATGTAGTTTGGTGGTATAGCACTTGCGCGGAGTACACAGGCCATGGGTTCAATCCCCAGAATCGCCAAAAAGAAAAACACCAATGACACAATGTATGAGTGCCTGTGTTATATGTCATACTCTTCTAGGAAGCCATTTATATTTTTTAAATAAGATATGATTGCACAGAGACAAATCTCTTTAAGATATGTGTTCACAAAACTATATATGCATCATTGTATTTGATTAGAATTTGATTTCTGTACAACAGCTTCTTCTGATAAGAGTAAGTCTAAAAACACACCTTCCAAAAATCCAGGTACCTGATAGTCTTTATTTTCTTCCACTAAGAAGCATGAATTCCTGAAAACTCTGTCTGCGGTAGGAAACAGCTGTGACACTATTATCTTCCTATGCTCTATCAGGATACAGAGCAAGATGCATCAGGTTTTATGAAAAAAAAAAAAAACTTCTAAAATTAATATAGCATACTGTCAATTAGGATCCAAATTTAGATTCTGAATGAAGCAGTCTCACAACATATGTCATGTTGTATCTTGACATACGGCTGACAGAACATCTAAGATTCCAACTTCAGCATCATTTAAGAAATATATTCAAATAATATATAAAATTATATGGCTGCATTTTATAACTAGTGTTTAGCAGTAGTAAGTATAGCTACTGTTTATTTTGCTTTTCCAAAGGATAAATAAAGAGACAAAAAATCTTTCTGAAAGACAATAAATGAAGCTATTTTAATCAGACACCTGTCAATGGAAAAAAAATTTTGTTTTGTGAATTTTGTGCTGTGCAGTAAGTGAGAATATCCATATATCCTCTGCACAAAAGCAGAAAGCAAGAACCTAAAAACCTGCAGACCATGAAGCCTTATCTTTCAATATTCCATCTAATAATTCAATTTTCACATTTATTAATGCTTCACTTGATTATATATTTGACACTGAGTTACTGACGGTGACTTGTTCAAATAACATCAATTCTACCTTTATCTGGTTACCAGAAATAGTGAGCATAAGTTTTATATCCTGATGAATGGGAAGATACAATAATATTTAGAGGTGCTCATCTCTGTGGTAACACATTCTGATTTAAGACCTGCAACCTTGAGAACTTGCTGAAACATTCACCTAGTTCAGTCCTAGTATTTATTATGGAGAAAACTCAATATGGGTACCCCTAACATTTATTGTGTCAATATGTCAATAAGATTTCAGAGTGACAATCAGTGAATCTTCTTACTTCAGTCCTTAGTTCTACATTAAAAGAGATAAAAGCAAAATGGAATTTAGCAATTGCTATTTAAGCACAATTGCTAGTTTTATAAAATATACAGTTCTTGAAGAGAAATACATAAAACCCCAATCTTACTAAATATATAAAAATATACACAGAATAATTATATTTTATGGTATTACTTTTTTATGTTAGCTACTATAAAATTTTTAAGTCTAATAGTTTGTAATACTAGGAAAATCTTGGTTTTTTTTAAACTAATGGAATCATTATGAAAACTTAATAAAATTTGTAAAATGCCTCCAAGTTAAATGTTGAAGTGGACTTGCAAGTCTCATGGCTAGTTCTATTTTAAAAAAAATAAAGTTTTACAAAATGAAGGAGAGAAGTAATAAAGTTTCTCTTTCCAGTAGCCCTCAAGCAGGCTAACTCATGCTGAACGATGTTTCTCAGCATAAACGGAGAGCTAGAGAATGAACTTCAGGTAATTCTGACCTTAAAAATACTATTGTAGCTACGTATTCACACCTGAAACATTGCCAGAGAATCTTGCATACAAGTCATTCTACAAATAATTAACGGCAAAGTGTCTGTGCTCAATCGGGGTTTTCTTTGTCAGTCAGTACCTGTCCTTCTGTACTTCCATATGTAGGAGGACATTTTATCCGTGGTGTTAATTTCTCAGCATGTTTTCATGTTTTCCAAGGCAACTGTAAAATCAGAATCTGTTACTACTGCTCAACATTTAATTATGCAACTTGAAATTCAACTCTAAACAAAACTGGGGCAACTCTCGTAGGCAAGTAAATTTTTCCTGGCCATTGTAGGAGTGCTGCCTCTCTTCTATTCTAATTTTATTCCCACTTGAAAGATCTGATATTTTTATTCAGATTAATACAACTTCTACCTCAAAGAAAAAAAGAAAGAATTTCATAATATTGAAAAATGCTTAGAAAGCTAAAGATTACATATGTGAAAAAAATATATTGATAGACTGTTATGAAAGACAAGTGTACATGTACATATGAAAAGTATATGCTGAGATAAAATATTATTTATTGAAAAATGTTACTTTGGTTTTTGACATTGTGATTAAACCCCTACACAACTCAATTTATAATAAATCCTGAGACTTATCTGCAATTGTTTGAAAGCCATTTTAATAATCATAGCAAGCATTCATGTTAAGAAGTAAAAGAAAAAGCAATCCAGAATTCTATTAACGTCAGAAATAAACTCTGGTCTCCCAAAATTAGTGGGATTCCATCAGGCATTCAAGAGAAATGCAAAAGTAAAATGAGTATCATTTATGACTTAGAAAGTGCTTTCATCTGTTTTCTCATTTGTCGAGTCTTCAAAGAATGGTAGGTGTGTTTTAAATTCAAGTATCAAATATTTCCTGCATAGTGTATTTTTCAGTATGTAGGATTATTAATGCTTTGAAGTTATAAGCAAAATATATAGAAAGAAATGCCTTGCCTATAGTGTGCCTATAGTTTTAGCTATTTAGCCAACTGAGGCAGGAGGGAGGACCTTGAGTTCAAGGGAACCCAGGGAAGTATAGTGAGACCCTGTTTCTTACTTAAAAACATATATGTATATATATGTTTTTATATGTGTACCTTCACATATATAATACACATACATACATACATACACATGTGTACATATGTTTTGGTGAACGTACACATATGCATGCATGTGTATATGTGTGTCTGCATATATACATATATGTATGTGTATAGAGAGAGATATATAAATATAGATTGTAGATATAGATCTATAGCTGTAGTTTTCCTGTATAAACCCCACAGCAACCTCCCACCCCCACCCTGCAAAACAAGGAAAGAATACTAGAGAACAGAAAGAAAGAAATAGAAAAACAAAGAAATGACTAGATTATTTTTATACTAGCATTGATTCAGTTAAAGAGTGAATATAAAATGAGCAACCTAAATATTGCCAAGCACTGTTTGAGGCTTTGAATACACAGAGGTGAACAAAATCAAGTTATGTTCCACGAGTTAGCATGGTTATTTTGATGACATTGGCCTGGATCTTCCTGATGTTAGCACTGAAAATCCTGCTCCCTGAAACTTCTTATTGAAATGGCTCTTCAGTCTCTTCTGAACCTTACTTTCTGATCATTGTCACCCTGATTCCCTGTGTCACATTAATGTGCTTACCTCATTGTTAATGGCGGTGCCAGATATTATTGACCACAGGTAACCAGTGGCTAGAACACCTATTTCTAAATCGGGCAAGGTTATAATGAGTTCAAATGCTAGTGATATCAAATGTCCTGGAATGCTTTCTAGATAACGCTGTGCAATCTGACAGTAGAGAAGGCACAGCTCACCCTCAAGAGGAGTTCAAAGGTGGGGATGTCACAATCACAGTATCATCTCCACCATTTGGAAGAAAACTACATGCATTCCTGCCAGTGCTCACAATGCCCCATGAAGTAGGCCACATTATTTCCATTTTAGGGATGAATAAATTGAAAGAGTTATCTCCACTACACAAAAAAAAAAAAAAAAAAAAAAGAGAAAGAAATCCAAGGGCAAAAGAATTGTAGAATCCAGATGGCTACAGCAAGCCTTGTTTTAGCAATGGCATTTATTGTTCAGAACAGAAAATTGTTAACACTCTCCTCAGAATATTTCATCTCTTGTGTTCTATTAGATCCTATTCTCCTAGGAAACAGCCTTTTCTCTGGGGATACATTTTAATAATTGATGTTAGTTTATTCTTGTCCGTTCAGGTTGACTAATAAAATTGGAAGGTTGACACCTCTGAAGCAGTGGCTTGGTTAATGTGGCAATGTTTAAAATATTTTTGTATTGACTTTTATTGAATTTCACAGAAGGACTTCCGATAGAAGACATTATGGATCAGCTAGCATTCAAAGACGAAAATAAATCAATCAAATCTATTTTTATCACAATTATTCAGTTTTAGGCATTTTATTTTTAGAGCTGCATTATGACTCAGTTTTTTTATGATTCACTTTAATATTCTAATCAAATATCACTGATGGATATCTCTAACACAGTAGCAAAAGGATCATATTTTAATCCATTTTCATTAAAAATTCCTCTTTACTAACCTCAATATTTTCTTACCATTCCATTATGTAAACTGTTTTCCTAAAGTCAATAAAATTTTTGAATTCATCCTTTTCAGAATAAAACATGCTATTTAAAGCTATGTAAAGTATTTAAGAAGCCACCGTTAAACTAACATTTTGTTGTTGTTGTTGTTACTTGATAAGTAGCTCGAAGTGTAGAGGGAAAGAACAAACATAACTCTAAAAGACAAAGGATTTACTTCTAAAAATCAAGGGTTCTAACAAATAATGCTCATTAAATTTTAAAAAATTTTCCCTGCCAACATCTCTTGAAAAATTTGATCATCTATACTTCAATATTTGGTAGTTTTTATTCTTCGTAAAGCATTACGTTTGATAAATAATAATTCCAAAATGAAGATACCATAAAATTAATGAAGAAATGAGAGAATTATTTGATTAATATGAACTAGCATTAAAACTGGATAGAAATCTTTCTTTCCATACAACGCATAATTCACAGTTTTAAGAACGTGACACTAGCTGTAAGCCTTTTAACATGGAATGAGTGGTTCGTTTTAAATCAGACCAAATGCAATATGTTTTTAATTCATGAATACATTTATTTGGGGAAACACCCAATGAGTGTTTGTTCCTTGCCAACAATTATAAAATTGTTGAGAATACAAAGAGTAAGGATGCAGTCTTTTCTTTCAAGAAGCTTGAAATATTAAAATACTGTATGATAAAATTGGAACAGGCAGCACATTGCATGTTGCAGAGAGAAGATCAACAAACAAGGACTGTGTGATTGGGGAAGGAGAGTCAGGTTTGCTTACTATATGAAACGATTCCTGGGTGGAGACCTAATGGATGAATTGAACTTAGCCAGGTGATGGGAGAGGAGATACCAGCTTTGTCAGCACAATGTACAGCAAAGTTAAGGAACAAGCAACATCATGTGCCCTAACTATAACTGTGTTGGTGTTTCTAGAGCAAAACATGCAACTTGAAGATTGGTAAAGACAAAGCTATGATAATGATCGGACACCTTCCCATGGTTACTCCATTGGATTTAGCTTATTGATGATGATGAAGTGTAAATATTTTAAGTACTTGAGTGACATTATAAGAATTGAGCTTTGGATAAGACACTTGCATGGCAGTAGAAGAAACCTCTAAGGCTAATAAAACTGAGGCCAAGCGGGAGGGTGTCTCTACTTCAGGAGCAAGTAGAAAATAATCAGGATGTGTTGAAACCTCAAGTAAAAAGCCCTGTTACTTGACTGTCTCATTGAAGGAGAAGAGGAGAGGAAATCAAGATTTTCTATATTCATCAATGAATAAAACTTTGAGGGAAGAGAGGAAGGAAGATGTTTTTATTAGTAGTTGAAGTAAATAAACTGTTCTCCGAGTGGGGATTTGGGGAGGAAAGTGATATCTTCACTATGTTTTACATATATGGAGTTGGAATACCTATGGGAAATCCTTGTAGAGCTGTCCAACAGGCTGCTTTTCTGAGCTAGCAATATTACTTATGTAATCAACAAAATAAAATTTGTAGTGAAAAGTGAGAATGGGGGGAAATGCCCAGTACTCAATACAAGAATCAAGTTTGTAAAGAATATGTGTATGAGAAATAACAGCATTTGATAGGGATGAAGAAGAAGAGAAAACCTAATTTGAAATCCATTAAGGAAAGTTGAGTCTTTCCTATGTGCGACACACTAGACTAGATTTTGGAGTTATCACTTTATTTCTTCTTATTAATATTGTTTTTGATTGACAAAGCATGATTATATGAGATCATCAGTTTACAAATGAGTCTCAAGCTAAACACAAAGTCAAATGACACATATAATTATTTTAATTATTGCTGTGATAACTGCTATAGAGTAAAATTTCACTGTAATAAATTGAGAGAGCAAAATAAGGAAAACTGTTCTAATCTAGAAGGCTTTTTTTTTAACATAGTGGAGGTAGAAAGATTAGTGATGATTTATGCTCATTAGAAAGAGAAAGCAGGAAAAGGTACATTGCTAGTCTAAAGATTAAGACTATATTGTACAGGCAATAAGGTAGTTATGGAAAAGAAAAATGTGTATGAATCAAACTTGTATCTGGAAGAATTGATTTCCAAAGATTGAAAGGAAAACAGCAAAAATATAGCTAGACTGGAAGATATGACAGAAAATGCCTATGAGATTCTTTGTTTAAAAACCAACTCTGTGTTTTCTGATGTATATCACACATGTGGCCCACTGTTAGAGGGAGATAAAGAGAATTTTCTGAAAAACCACGGACGCATGCTCTCCACACTGAGATAAGTTTATACTTTACAATGGATTGAAAGAATAGGAAACAAATTCTTTTGATAAGTTTCCTGAATAGGTAATTAATTCCTTTTAGGAGGTTCTCTCATCCCTTGATGTACAATGAAGTAAGAAAATTTGCATTTAATGGAAGAACAAAGAAACATGAAATTCAAAATACTATTGAGTCCATTAGGGGAATGAAATTAGGTTATCATCTATTAAATAATGTATTAATTGATGTCGTAATAGCTCAGAGCTAAAGAGTGCTGTTGCAATTTGTCAATGCAGTCAGATAAGAACCTTGATGAATGGGGAAAAATGCAGGCTTTGAAACTTGTGATTAGAATTTAGAAGAAAATATCAAGGAGTATCCTATATGCCCTAATCCTGAATGAAGAAAACCACCAGAGATGGAATTATAAGTAGACACCTTGTGAGCACCATGGCCTAGACAAGAAGTGGGGAAATCCATCCCTTCCATCATTGGAACCACTCACTCCATATTCAGTTATATCACATGCATTATTATTATTTTTTATTTTTAGTTGTTGATGGATACAATACGCTTATTTTATTTATTTTTATGGGATGCTGAGGATTGAACCCAGTGCCTCACATGTGCTAGGCAAGTACTCTACCACTGAGCTATAACCCCAGCTCATCACTGTATTATTAATGGACGAATGCAATAGCTATTTTAAATGTCTCAATCCTTGCTCAAAGAGAAATAGTATTAAATTGGCAAATAAAAGACAATGATTTCTAATTAATTTTTTCATAGAATATCATTTACATACTTTCTGCTCATGATGGTATGGGAAAACATAGCATTATATTTATCATATGATAATAAATTTACTATTTTATTAGTAAGCATTTTTTTCTCTTTTGTGGCACTGGGAATGGAAACCAGGGTCTTATGCACCTAAAGCACTCTAATTCTAAGCTGCATATGCAGCACAGTAAGTAACATTTTTTAAAATTAAAAAAATAGTGCATAGTAGTTATACATAATATTGGGGTTCATTTTGACATAATTATACAAAGAATGGAATATAATTTTCTTCAATTCAGTCCCTAGTGCTTACCCTCTCCCTTTTTTCCTCGCTACTCCTGTTAATTTTCCACTATTCTTGTGGTCTTTCTTCTATTTATTTACAATTTTTTAAATCAGTGCTTTATAGATATACATAAACATGAAAAATCATTGTGGCATATTCATATTTGTACATAAGATACCCTTCCTCTATTTTCTGATTTTTTCTTCCCTTCACTGTAATCCGCTTTCTCTTCTCCACTGATTACTCTTCAATTTCCACTGTATCCTCCCAACATTTTTTATTCCTATTTTGGTCTAGTTTCCATTTATGAGATGAAACATTTGACCCCTGACTTTCTTGGTCTGACTTTACTGAGTCTGGCTTATTTCATTTAGTATGATGTTTTTTAATCTTTCCATTTGCTGGCAAATACCATGAATTCATTCTTCTTTATGACTGAATAATACTCCACTTTAACATGTGTATGTATGTATGTGCTTATGTGAATGTATTGTATATATATACACACACACACACTTATATAATGCACATATATATGTTTATGTGTGCATATATATGCACATGCACACCACGTTTTCTTTATCCATTCTTCTGTTGATGGGTATCTGGAATAGTTCCAAACCTTAGCCATTGTGAGTTACAGTGCTATAAACATTGATATTCTGTATCCCTGTAGTATGCTGATTTTAGATCTTTTGGATAATTACTGAGGAGTGGAATAGCTGCTATGTCATATGGTTGTTTCATGCTTAGTTATTTGAGAAACTTCATACTGTTTTCCCTAGTGGTTGTACTAATTTGCAGTCCCGCCAACAACGTATGAGTGTACCCTTTTCCCTACATTCTCACTAACATTTATTATTGTTTCTATTCTTGATTACTACTATTTGGATTCAAGTAGGATGAAATCTCAATATAGTTTTAATTTGTATTTCCCTGATTGTTAATATATAATAATGAACTTTTCTGCATCTATTTGTTGGACATTTGTATTTCTCTTTTTGGGAAGTATCTGTTTAATTCTCTTGGCCACTTGTTAATTAGATTATTTGTGATTTTGGTGTTAATTTTTTCGAGTTCTTTATATATTCCAGATATTAATCTCATGTCTGAGGAGCAGCTGCCAAAAATCTCACATTCTGTAGGCTTTCTCTTCATGTGTGTTTCCTTTGCTATGCATAAGCTTTTAATTGGATGCAGTCCTACTTATGGATTCTTGTTTTTATTTCTTTTGCTTTAAAGATCTTGTTAAGGAAGTTGGTGTCTGTGTCGATATTTTGGAGTGCTGAGTCCATATTTTTCCTAGAAGTTGCAGAGATTTGGGTCTAATTTCTGTCTGGATCACTTTGTGTTGACATTTGTGCAGGGTGAGGGGGAGATCTAGTTTTATTCTTCCTCACATGGACATTGAGTTTTCCCAGCACTATTTGTTTAAAAGGCTATATTTTCTTCAGTGTATATTTTTGTCCACTTTGTCAAGTATCAGGTAACTCTATCTATGTGAGTTTCTCTTTATGTCTTCTGTTCAATTTCATTGGTCATCATATCTGCTTTAGTGTCAATGCCATGCTGGTTTTGTTACTATAGTTCTGAAGTGTAATTTAAGATCTGGTTTTGTGATGTCCCCACTATCACTCTCCTTGTTCAGGATTGCTTTGGCTTTCCTGGGTCTATTATTCTTCCAAATGAATTTTAGAACTGTTTTTTTTTTCTCTAGTTCTATGAAGAATGTAAGTAGTATTTAAATACACACACACACACACACACAGACACATACACGAATAGAAGGGCACTTGGAACTCTCTTGTTTGGGAGCAAGTCAAGTAAAACATTCTATGCTAGCCATTAAGCAAGGAAAACCATCAAGAGTCTTGAGCAGGTATCCTTACCTGGGTCAAGATTATGAACATCTGAACAATGTAACACATCAGAAGTCAAAAAGAGAGAGCAGTTTTAGTCAGATGCAGGTCTTAAAAAATTGCAACCTTTCAATCTGTAAATCTAGTATTAGTGGTTTTGCTTCTTAATGAGCTTCTTTCAGGAACCTTTGATTGGATGCTTACTAGTAAATCATCCAGGAGATGGACAATCAGTATTCATTTCATGCTTTGTTAGCATGTCACAAAATGAAAATTTAGTATCGAATTTTGATTGATTCCTTGCCTGGAATTTATGATCTGGACTGTCCAAATTTTAATTGATTAATTAAAATCCACTGAGCATCTGATTATATTTATTTGTATCCAATGAATCTAACATATGCATTGAGTTTTTACTACTACCTTCTCTTTTTTTTTTTAAGTTGTTCTTTCAGTCTTAAAAAAGTGACCAAAAATACGTTTGCATTTTTCTTTATTTTATTTTATACCTGGAAAATATTTTTAAGAAAATTATTGATGAATATCAATTAGGCAGAACAGTGAGGAGCTGAGATTATGGCTAGAGGTAGAGCGCTCACCTAGCATGCATGAGGCACTAGGTTCGATCCTCAGCACCACATAAAAATAAAAAGAAATAAAGATATGTGTCCACCTAAAACTAAAAAATAAATATTAAAAAATATGCATAACAGTGAGTTTCATTGTGGCATATTTGTACATACATATAACAAAACCTGGAAATTTTTTGTTCCACTGTTCCTAGCTCTGGAAATTGTTCTGCATTTAAACATATTTGCTTTATGCAATTAATTTAAGTATTTGGAACAAACTGTTTCTTTACATAGCCCTATCTTCTTCAATCAAGCTACACCCTCTTAGATTTTGTCCATTTGTCCTTGAGTTCCAGTCACATGAATTTTTGAATAAGCAGAACAGCCTAAAGGGAAGAGGTAGAACATTATAAAACCATAGCATGTCTTCCAACTGTTCACTTTTTCAATTTTAAATATTTTCATTGATTTTTGTAGACACTTAATCACTATAATACTTTATCCTTTATTTTGAGTTCCAAATTTTTAGTCAAAATTTAACTTCTTTTAAATTGTACGGCTGTCATATTTGTGAGCATATATATAGGAGTAAATCACGTTACATTTTTCTTTTTTTTTTTCCCACTACGTCAGACTCCAGCTCCCACACTATTCAAAGCCGACTTTGTCAGTGACTCTCGGGTGACACAATTTCCAGTAGAGTTTTTACAAATATATATGACACTATTCATTTTATTTTAGTAGTTTCTTAGCTTAAAACTTCCAGATATGTGTTCATTTTTCTTTCTTATCAATTTGTCCTCTTGCTTCTGACAGATTTAAAGTATTTATAGTATTGGCTTAAAACCATATTAATCTTCAATATATTTTTCTAATGAAAGTAACAGGTCTTCTCCAATATGTCAATTGTACATTGCATCAGTAATAATTATTATTGATTATAATCTTAATAAAATTATCATTGTGATAGTTTATTGAATTTCTAGCACAGAGCCATCACAGGTTGTATTAGTCAGGGTTCTTTAGAGAAACAGAACCAATAGATGGAGGTTGAGTTCCAGTCACATATATCAGTATATATATATATATA
>NW_026000174.1:49825226-49853479 GCF_001458135.2 Marmota marmota marmota | reverse complement strand
TCACATATATCAGTATATATATATATATAGATATAGATAGATAGATATAGATATAGATAGATAGATAAAAAAGGGAATTTATTAGATTGGTTTACACAACCAGAAGCTGGATAGTCCATGATGGTCATCTGCAGGCTGGAGAGCTAGAGGTACCAGTAGCTGCATAGTCCAAGATGCTGAAACCTCAGAATAAGAGGGATCAATGATGTTACCCGAGTCAGGGGCTAAAGGCCTGGAAACTCCCTGGAGAGTCACTGGCAAAGTCTGCTTTGAATAGTGTAGGAGCTGGAGTCTTATGTCCTCAGGCATCAAGAACTCCTTTAAAAACAGTACAGCTTTCATTTGCTGCTTTTTCCTTGTTCTTCCAATATCTATACCATCTAAGCCTGCAACCTATTGCATGGTGCTACTACACTTAGGGGATGCTCCACTTCAGTTCTTCAGTTCACTATTCCACATGCCAATCATCCCTAGAAACACCCTCATTGACACATCCAGAAGCCTCTTAATCTTAGACATCTCTTAATCCAATCAAGTTTACAATTTAGAAGAACTGTTACACAGGTTCATGAATTTCATTTTACACTCCTCAACCTTCCCAACAGTCTTCAATGTCAAGACCAAGCACAATATTATTTTAAGAAAACATAAGGCATAGTTTGAACATAGCATCTCACTAGGGAAAATGAGGATCTGAATTATATTTTTAAGATATTTCTCTTCTCCCAGTGTCTATTCTCAAGAAATAGAAATTCACTTCTGTACTTTTTGCTACTGTGATAAATCTCTTTTTAAAATCCCAGTTGTTAAATAAGACTCTTAAAGACAGACCTGAAGAAAGCAGTTTATAAATCCACAATTTAATTTTACCCAGCCTCTCATAGGTCCATAAAAGAGAACATGTTGCACAAAGGTTAATCATACACACAAAAATTCTGATCCAAAATTATTTCTATGTCTTGGAAAATGTGTTTCACAGTTACAGAACCCTTTCAGTGACCTGAAACAGAGACCTTGGGAATGTAGCCCTGAAGAAATCCATTAGTGATGTTAAAGAAATAAATGTAAAAATCGAGAGTTTATAATTCTTAAAAACTGATTGCCAAATCCTCTTATTTTCTAGATACTTCTAATGACGATCTTACTAAACAGAACTGAGTTAATATGGCCTCTTGGGACTTCACCTCCTGGCCTCAATCATATTTTTGCCAAACAGTGTGTTCTTAGTCTGAAGACTTTTAGAAAATGTCTAATATAGTGCATCTTACAGAGGTCTTCATTTACTTTGTATTTCTTTACAGTTTAGGGTCTTTCTTTTACTATATTGATGATTTTCTTTCTCAACTAGTATTATTACAGGAATATAGTCAGGTCCTAAAAATAAAAAAAAAGACAGGTGTTCAGGCAACCATGAAAATTTTAAATGGCTTGATTACTTCTCTGTGGTAGATGATTTGTTTTATTGTCTGAAATAACACAATTACATTGTGTTCTACTTCCATCTATAGTTACATCAAAGAGAAGATAAAAGAATAAATTAAGCTGGTTTAAAGTACATTTTGGATAATAATTGCAGAGGATTGAAATTTGGCAGACCAGTTGAAATGTGCTCAAAATTCACTAAGACTAATATTTTGAAAATTCTGACTTGACATATATTTTAACTTTCCATCTTTCTTCCAATTGCTTTTGAACAAGTTCCAGATCTCCATTTGAAATAATGACATAAAATAATTTTTATTTGCCTAGTATTCTAATGGTATAGATAAGAAAAACTTCTATCCAAATCATTCCCTTATAAAGATTTTACCCTTTGACATAGTTTCCTATTTAAATGTCTAATGTGGCCTTTCTCAGTTGTAAATCTGAATTAGATGCGTCTTGAAAGGTTTTTAAAAATGCTGATACTCAAGCAGTATGTAAGCCTCAGAAATCCTAATTGCTTTGGTCTAGTAGGACAAAACATATATCTTTAAGATATTCACATAATTCTAATGTATACTAGGGTTGAAAACTGCTGGTTTAAATACTGTAATAACTATCGACAAATCCAATAGACTCTCAGTAGAAACGAAGCATGAGGTTTCTGATGGAGGATAAAATGAACTCGAAATAGAAAAGCAATATGTGGAAACAGTTTCTAATACTGCCTTTGAGAAGATGATTAGAATTTACTTCCCAGATCAATAGAACACTCATATTAAAAAAAAAAAAAAACCTGTACGTTGGTAATACAGGTATGTGTTATACCATTTCCCATGTGATTTCATACTCACCTACTTGTGGAAGACTTAATATAAATAGATACAAATTTAAAGTACTTGTGGAGGACATAGTAATTGGTTGTCAGCTGTGTGCTTTTAAGAATTAATTTAAATGGATGTCACAATCTGAGGATAGAAGTTAATGCATTTTAGACTGGGAACACAGATGGGATCTAGGATGTATGAATACAGTTCTGATTTCCCTTCAGTAGAAAGTTTTAAGAATGAGGCAATCATGTGCCTTTTTTTTTTTTTTTTTTGTAATAAGAAAGATAAAAACTTCACTAAAGACAGGGTGTTGAGTTTCATAGATAACTAATCAAGGTTCCTCCTGTCACATATCTCTCCTGGGACAGAGAAAGGTAGACTGTAGCAGAGCGAAAAACTTCGCTTCTAGATTTAGCAATGTACTCTGATCTTCTCTTTCAGTTCCAAGATGTTTCTAGTAACACTTTAAAGAATGATATTTTCAAGCTATCATAGGCCAGAGGATGAAGATCTCCAAATTGTTTAGTCTTTCGCAAATATAATTAAATTAATTCTGGTATCTCACTATGCTAATTCTTTTAAGAAAATAAGCATGTAAATCTGAAATTATTTATTCATGGGTTCAATTCAATCTGTAACTATTTTCAAAGTATTATGCTTTCCCTAAATATATTTCATTATCAATATTGAAATTGCGAATATTTGAATACCCGTACTAATCTTCTTTCCTTCTTTTGTTTCTGCCTCTTTCCTGCTTTTAAAAACAATTCTGCTTTTTCTCTTCCTTTTTTTCTGTTTCATTTTTAAAATTATAAATTCATACAATACAAAGATATGCAAAAAACATATTAATTAATATCCATCGGTCCCAAGTAACAAACATTAAAAGACTAATTTTCATCTTTACACAACATTAGTTTGGTTAAACTGCTGTTATGTTGTTTTTGTTTTGTTTTGCTTGTTTTTTTTTTTTTTAATTCCTTCATGAAAAAAGGGTTCCCCTAAAGCAACTAAGAAGATAGGTCTATAGTGAGACACTTAGAGTTGAGGGCTCTGGATTTGGAGGGCCTATTTTAATCTGATCTCCACTAATCACTTGGAGCTTGGAAGCTTTAGTTTCCTCATCTGTAATATGGTAACAATAGGAATATACATATATGCACACATGTTTATGTGATATATGTAGTAATACATGGTTATATACATGAAGGTAATCTATATAAAGATGAAGAATACTATATGCATATAATATTAAGTTGTGGTATGACACTTAGACGTATACAAGATAAAGTATCATTACTATTACTGCTCAAATTTAATGCTAATTAACTTACATTTAACTTCCATTACTGCTCAAATTCAATGCTAATTAACTTACATTTTAGAAAAGAGAAAGTTTCCGAGTAGTTTCCTTCCAATCTATGCAAAATAATGTTTCTAGTGTGCTAAGAGCTCAGAAGAGCTTGGAGGGTCTGAGTGGGACCACAGCTGTCACAGACTTATTTGAGAGGATTGCCTGACTTAAAAATGAACATATAATTTATAACCTTTCTGTATATGAGGAAACACAGACCCCACGTAGTATCTGGTTCTTATGGTACTGAACAGTGATTAGTTTTCAGAAAAATTTTTGACAAGGGACGGGTTTTGTGTGAATGGGTAAGTAGTAGTCAGCTCACCTGAATAAATGAGAGATCCAGTGAAAAACCAGTGACCAGCCAAAGCCTAAGTATTCACACATTTTTCATCTTCTCACAGTTTTATTTATTTTAATTTTTTATTTGTTTTAATTAGTTACACATGACAGTACAATGACCTTGACATATCATACATTTGAATCAGATGGGATATAATTTCTCATTTTTCTGAGTGTAGAGGTTGCAGAATCACATTGGTCATGCAGTCACATATACACACACAGTAATAATAATGTCTGTTTCATTCTACTATCCTTCCTTTCTCCCCCTCCCCCCTCCCCTCCCATCATTTCTCTATCCAATCTAAGGTGATGCTATTCTTTTTTTTTTCTCACATCTTCATACACGTATTTTGTGTAACCTTCCATGCAATTCCCCTTCTCCCCCCGTTTCCCTCCCACCTCTCTTCCCTATCTAGAGGGGACACAGCCACATCAATGTTTATAGCAGCACAATTCACAATAGCTAGACTGTGGAGCCAACCTAAATGCCCTTCAATGGATGAATGGATTTAAAAAAACGTGGCATTTATACACAATGAATACTACTCAGCACTAAAAAATAACAAGATCATGGCATTTGCAGGGAAATGGATGGCATTAGACAGATTATGCTAAGTGAAGTTAGCCAATCTCAAAAAAACAAAAACTGAATGTCTTCTCTGATATAAAGGGGTGACTCAAAATGGGGTAGGGAGGAAGAGCATTCGAAGAAGATTACAGTTTTATTTATTTATTTGAGAAAATTTTGTGCATTCTCTTTTATGAGAGAGAGACATCCATTGTCCTGGGTAAGTATTCTTTGTGGCTAGGTATGTATGTTATTCTTAATGGTAAATATATAGCGGCTTCTCAATAAATATGGATTAATGAATGAATGAATGAATGGACAAATAGGTTGATGGCTGAATGAAAGGTTTGGCCCTCCTATCAGATTTCTGCAATATACTAAAAAATACCAAGGAAATCCATTCAACACTGTGCTTAAAACATCTTTAGTATTAGGGAGAATTTCTCTAAATGTTCTCCTTAGAACATTTTTAGGTTTTCTCCTCTCCAAATTAGATCTTGGAGTTAGAATTATGGTGTGTGGATTACTTGAGATAACATGGATGTGAATTTTTTCCAACATTATATTTATTATTGAATGGGAACTTGTTATGAAAAGTAAATGGAGTGGTATCATGCAGTAAAAGTTGAGCTTTATGAAATATTTTGGAGTGAATGAGTAAATGAATAAGTGAATGGATAAAAATATCTTGTTAAAATTAAACTGGGGCCAAGCATCTGCTAACTCACACAAAGTCCAGAATTTTTGGTAAAGAATTACTATTTACACACTTAAACCAAGAGTCATCCAAAGACAGTCCCATACCATTGTCCTAGTATGAATCACATGGAAACAAAATTTATAGATTTGTTTTCTCTCTGACCAGCTAAGTAACTATGTAACAACGTTGATGATGCCTCTTGACTCACAATATCTATAATATTTATTATATGATTCTATGCAGAAAAGGCATATATTACTGCACTGTAAGCCCCAGGAATGTTGGGCCAAGTCTCATCCTTTTACTATTATCTTCTCTAGCTGTCTTTTTGGCACACGCTAAACACTCACCCAATGACTATTTAAGGAATGAATCAATCAATAAATGTGAATATGTTCTATAACAACATCACTTGCACTACTCTTTAATGGGAAAAAATGTTTATTATCAAGAGTTCACAAAAACAGACACAAAAATTTTACCAATATGTGAAAAGTTGTTTTAAAAATATGTCTAAAGTATCTGGGCATGGTGAAATGTGCCTGCAATCCCAGAGGTTTGGGAGGCAGTTGCAGGAGGTTTGCAGGTTCAAGGCCAGCCTCAACAACTTATCAAGACCTTAAAAATAAATAATAAAAATAAATAAATGTTGGAGATATGGCTCCATGGTTAAGCACACCTGGGTTCAATCCCCAAGACCATTATGTCTAAATTATTCTTAAATGAAAAAAAATTTCAAAACAATTCAGAAACATAGCACATATACAATGAGAAATTATTTTCTAGTTATCAATATGGATACATCATTCTCTGTCTTGTGGTTGAGATTCTGGCTGCATTTACTTCTTCAAGCAGATATCACATGAAGGATGATTTTAAGAAACAGAAAAACTTTTTTCCCAAGCCTCTTTTGACTTCCTCTTCCTTTTACTCTTGAAAATTTTCAGGTAGAGAAAATTGGGCATGCAATTATGCTAATGAAACCACCGAGGAGCCTTTCCAGGTTCATGCTGTATGACGCTCACTGTGTGAAAAGATTGTCACTTAATACAGTTCCTGGACTGTAAGAGCTGTGTGATTTAATATTAAGTATTTTTAAGATTCTCAGTTTAAGTAGAATCGAGTCTGTTTATTTGCATGAAAATTCTTTATTGTTATTTACAAAAGCTTGTATTTGCAGGCCTTGGGATATTCTACAGTCTGCCTTAAGTTACTCCAGGAATGTTCGAACAACAACAGCAAAAATCTGGGGTCCTAGGTAACTACTATGAACTAAAATGTGGGTGCAGATTCTGATGGGCATGTTCTTATGACCCTGTGATGTTCTCATTCCATGATAAGGCATACCAAATAATGGGACTCTGCAATCCATAGGACTTTGGCCTGTGGTGCTGTAGGGTGTAATGGAAAGAACGATGATAACGAATTCATCAGTACGTTTTAATCTCACCTTGTCACTGAAACTGTGACGCTGATCAAGTTACCCAAAGTCTCCAAGCCTTGGTTTCCTCATGTACCTATAAGTTTGGTGTGAGATTTAACTAAAATAATGGATTAAAAGATCTAGCGCAGTGCTTGGTATCTGCTAGACATTTTATTTTATTTTTTCTGCTAGATGTTTTAAAGATATTATTATTTCTTTTACTATTGTGCAACTAGTAAGCAAATGAATAAAATATACCTGCTATTATATGCCTCATGCTAATTAGTTTACAAAGTATTTTTTTAAAGTAGCTGATAGCTTTTGGAAAAAAATAAAATCAAAATTACATATAGAGTGCTTGCTATGTGCTGTGCTAAGCATTTCACAATAATGACCTCAAATGAACCCTATGAATTAAATGCATTTGTATTCACATTTTACAAATGAGCAGACTGTATGGCCCCACATGGCTAAATAAGTTAGAAATAGTACAACTGGGACTAAAATTCAGGTCTAACTCCCAGATTCATATTTTGAACCATTCATAACTTCAAGAAGTTTAAAAGTATAGGGCTAAAATAAAGCAGATCACCAAGAAAGCATTAATTTATAATTATTACATTTATTATAGACAAACCTGGCTATTGAATTTTTCCATAGAAATGATAATAGTTGCTTGTTAAAAGGCATTATTTTCATCTTAAAAAATATATTTTTTTAAAAAATATTTTTTTAAACCCACTCCCTGAGTTTAATTAGTGCAAGTGTGTTGTGAAGTTTTGTCCAAACTCCATTAAACTTTTTAAATTGTACTCAGTTGAACAACAAAAAATTATGCAAGAGACTAAAACTAGCATTACAATTATGAAGTGAACTCTAGCAATCTAAACTTAGAGTGCACTTCTTAAAATTTAGGCCCCATCCCAAGCATAATGAATCAGATTCTCTGATTATGTGATCCAGGAATCTGAATGCTAAAAAGTGCTCCAGGATAATTCTTATTCATTCTTACCTCTGACCCTTGAGTCTTTTTTTTTTCTTTTTCTGATTTCATTGGTTCAGAGGAAGAGTCTTTATATTTGTTTTTAAATTGCCTTCCAGCTGATTTTAATTTTGCAACCAAGGTTGAGAACTCTTGGCAGGAAAAATGTTTCTCTTTTCAATGGGAAGTTCACAGTAGTACAAAAGATTGTGAGGGTGTACTCAGCAATTCAATTTGTCAAGGCTGAGGTTACTGTTGATTGTGTGCCAGGCACTGTGCTTCAAAGTGGAGGTAAAGAAGAAAGAGACAAGTCACCTGCTTTCACATGGCATGAAACTAAAGGGAAAGACCTAAGAAGAACTGACCATTCTTTTTTTTTTTAATTTTTTTATTGTTGGTTGTTCAAAACATTACATAGTTCTTGATATATCATATTTCACACTTTGATTCAAGTGGGTTATGAACTCCCATTTTTACCCCGTATACAGATTGCAGAATCATCAGTTACACATCCATTGATTTACATGTTTCCATACTAGTGTCTGTTGTATTCTGCTGCCTTTCCTATCCTCTACTATCCCCTCTCCCTTCCCCTCCCCTCCCCTCTTCTCTCTCTACCCCCTCTACTGTCATTCATTTCTCCCCCTTGTATTATTTTTCCCTTTCNTGGCCAGTGTTTTGAGAACTATGTTGAACAGAAGTGGTGAGAGAGGGCATCCCTGTCTTGTTCCAGATTTTAGAGGGAATGCCTTCAGTTTTTCTCCATTCAGAATGATGCTAGCCTGAGGCTTAGCATAGATTGCTTTTACAATATTGAGGTATGTTCCTGTTATCCCTAGTTTTTCTAGAGTTTTGAACATAAAGGGATGCTGTCCTTTGTCAAATGCTTTTTCCGCATCTATCGAGATGATCATATGGTTCTTATTTTTAAGTCTATTGATGTGGTGAATAACATTTATTGATTTCCGTATATTGAACCATCCTTGCATCCCAGGGATGAATCCTACTTGATCATGGTGCACATTTTTTTTGATATGTTTTTGTATCCGATTCGCCAGAATTTTATTGAGGATTTTTGCATCTAGGTTCATTAGAGATATTGGTCTATAGTTTTCTTTCTTTGAAGTGTCTTTGTCTGGTTTAGGTATCAGGGTGATGTTGGCCTCGTAGAATGAATTTGGAAGTTCTCCCTCTTTTTCTATTTCCTGAAGTAGCTTGAAAAGTATTGGTGTTAGTTCCTGTTTAAAGGTTTTGTAAAACTCTGCTGTATACCCATCCGGTCCTGGGCTTTTCTTAGTTGGTAGCCTTTTGATGGTTTCTTCTATTTCCTCAATTGATATTGGTCTGTTTAGGTTGTCTATATCCTCCTGACTCAATCTGGGCAGATCATATGACTTAAGAAATTTATCGATGCCTTCACTATCTTCTAATTTATTGGAGTATAAGGATTCAAAATAATTTCTGATTACCTTGTTGCAACTGAATGATATGAGATTGAAGGGATGGCAAATAATCTTTCTGCCTACATGCACGAAGGGGTGTGGTGTCCTTTTACAAGAGGTAGGGGTAATTTGTGCTATGACAAATACAAACCTTATTGAGAAAATCTTACTGCAAAGAAACAATAATGGTAATCTAATTTTTTAATGGATCCCACAGTAGATTTACTGATTATCAACTACAGTGACTTTAATTTTTTTTCTTGTTTTTGTTTTGTCCATTGTAAATCTTTACTCACACTCCTCTGTTTGAGTCACAGTGGACAGCTTCAGTCTTACAAAATCAGGAGGCTGCTTCAGTTTTATGATGATGTGAATGAAAAGTTCTTTAAGAACCTTGGTTTCCAATTTTAAGTCCTGGCATTTGACTGGTTTCATGTACTTGCTCCTCACTTTTTGATCAATTGATACCTAGTTTAGACGGATATCTGGCTGAGTTGGGACATGTTTGATCTTGGAATAAGAGTCCAATAATAAATAAATATCCCATGGAGCTTTTTAGGTTTTATCTAGGTGAAAAAATCTCTTTTATCATCAGAGTTCTTTGATGTAGGTGACCCTCTAGTCTTTTGATGTGTCAAATGCCCAGAATGGAAGACAGTCCCAAGAAACTAGCAAGTCCAAATTTGGCTTTTTGGAGGTGAAGAACTAACTAAATGACATTTAGGTAAGTGAGAATTATAAACACATGCAAATAATGACTCTGGGCCCTGCTATGATAGTCTCAAATTGCTCTATCACCATAAATTGTTTAAAAAACAATTGGTTTTAGATTCATTTCTTGTGAAGTAATCACTTTCTTCTCCTTATTTATTATGAATGACTTTTATACATTTTGGCATGGTGAATAAAATACTGATATTCTTCAACTCATAATCAAATTATGCCCTGATAACTCATTTTATGTTGAAAATGTCCTAAGCATATACTATGCTGCCTATTGCTAGCCAAGGAAATGATCAAAATTCAAAATGTGAAATATATACTGAACACATATCACTCTCATACAATCTTGAAATTAAATATATATATATATAAAACTTAAGCCATCCTAAGTCAGGAACCATTTGTAATCACTTTTTAATTTTTACCATTACTTCACACATTTATTAATAATGACAGAAATATAATGAGTATACATTATGAACAAGGTTGTGCAGGCAGAGAGATGCAACTGTGAAATTATAAAGCTATGGTCTAGTGGGAAATGTCAATGTCTGTTTTAAGGAAAGTAGATAGAAAATGCTTCCATTCCATGGTTACGGGGTCAGATAAGACTCTGAAGAAAATAATATTCAAAGAATAACTGCAAAGGGAGAATGAAAGGAGGGGTTAACAGCAGAGGGAAGAAAGACTATGAAGTGTATGAAAAAGTGTGGGGAAAATATGAGAACATAAATGCTCTGGGCTTTGCAAATTCTTGAGGTAAGGGTCATTATTATTGTGTATCAAGTTATCTCAATACGTAGAACTAAAAACAGCAATACAAATATTTATTACTACCCAGTTTCTGTAGGTTAGGAATCCAAGGATATTGAAAGTGAGTCTGTGATTTCAGGGCCTCTTAATGCTGCAATCAAAGGTTTGGCCAAGATTGTTGCCAATTCTGGTTCCAAACTCACTCATGTAGTTCTGAGCAATAGTCAGTTATTCATGAACTGTTGCACCTAGTTCCTCTGTTTTCTCTGACTGCTAACGAACAGATAAATCAGTTCTGTGCTACATGTGCTACTATACAGGGCAATCCAAAATGTAATAACTGGTTTCCATCAGGACAAGAAAGCCAGAAAGTAAGGCAATCCAGATGGAAGCCACAGTCTTTTGTAACCTAATTTTGGAAGTGAGATCCCATCATTTGCCATAATCTCTTCAATACAAATAAGTCACTAAGTCAAACCAACACTAAAGAGGAGGGAATTATACAGCATTCCACTATGAGGCAGAGATCATTATGTACTGCTTTAGTGGCTGCCTATCACAAATACCATTGTATATTTAAGAACCAGAAATTTGTTTATCTGCAGCATCAATGGTGAGAAAGTGAGGATAAATTACACTGGTAAGCTAAACAGAAACCATACTGCAAAGGTTTGGAATTCCAGTTAGCAAGCTGATTTTTCATTGTAAGAGAAATCATTTAATTAGGGAGTGGCATGGCATCATCATATCTGAGTTTTAGAAAGTTAATGTGGCTGGGGTGTAGAGATGGTGATGTTCTGGGTTATGGTTAGAGGCTGCTGTGACAATCTTGAGAGGATAAGATGATGACCACTTGGATCATTAGGGTAAAAATAGAAAATAATGGATGAATTCAAGAACTTATTAGATCAGCTAATTCAACAAGGTATAGAATAATAGAATAATGCATTTAGGTCTTCAAGAGAAAGGAAATTTAAGAATGAAACATAGTATCTGATTTGGGAAAAATTACTGCAATGTCATCCCACTAATATAGAGTGAACAAATAAGTGAGTTTGGGGATAGAGAAGGTGACAACTTTTCTGGGGTATGTCTGAATTTGAAGAATGATGAGACATCAAAGCAAATATATTCAGTAAATATTTAAAAATATGACCAGGAGATCTGAAGGGAAAAACGGGACCACAGTGAGATGCAGATTTCTCTAGCACAAACTTGCTCATTGATGCTACTCGAGTGGTTGAGATTTCAGGCAGAAACTGGCGCCAGACAGAGGTGTGCTAGCAGAGTATTTCTACAATAGCAAGTAAAGCTGAATTGGTATGAAAAAAAAATTATAAGGCAGAGGACCAGGAAAGTGAAAGGTTTTGCAAAACAATGCCATCTACATTTGGATATGTGGATCTTTTTCCTTTATGTAAATTAGAGGCTTTTTTGGTATGTTTTTTTAAAGAATGGGAGCAACATAAATACATATGTTGTAGATAAACAGTTTGTAAATGTGTGTGACTTGTATGTGTTTGCAGGAAGTCACACAAGTCCCTGTTCATGTTCATGTAGGTCAATTAAAAGGCAAAACTTTATGTAAAGTACTGCAGCCTCTAAGGTGAATGGTTATTGGGATGTGAAGAAACACAGCTGGTTGGATCTAACTAAGTACTTTTGTTCAGATACTGACGAGTAAGAGGGTAGATTAATACTTAGCAGCAGAGTAATATAGGTGTGTAATGCAATGACACTGATATCATCTTTCCTTTTGAAACATCAGATCTACTTGTGCCCTCTTTTGATGTTACCTATATCTAAGTAAGCTTACAGGAGCCCTCCTTCTCTAATTATTGACTCCTCCCTCAAAAGAGTGATCATTTGCAAGATACTACTAGATCAGAGAAAATATTTGCATTCCAGTGATTAAATGATATATTGTTAATAGTTTCATTTAATACTGGCATTTTAATATAATAAAACAGGGCATCACTTTCTTTAGATGTGAATCTGTTCCTTTAAGCAAATAAATTCCAATAGTATGCACATGGCTTTGTCTAACTAGAAGCCTTAGAAATAACAATAAGTTCCCAAGGATAAGGCTAAGAAAAGAGAAAAGGCAGGGATAAAAGAGGACCAAATACAAAATGTGCTCAGTGGTGTAAGACTTGGTAGTATGGAAAAGGTTGATAGGTCAAATAAGCAAACATAAGGATTCTGAGAAAACAAAGATTTGGCTGTAAAATTGTGAGTACTTTTGCTCCTCAAAGTACTGTATTTTTGTTGAACTATATTTTCGTTTTCTTTTTCATTTTTAAACTTCTGATTTTGAAATAATTGTATAGAAAAATCACAAAACTAGAACAAGGAATTACCACATACTCTTTACCTCATTTTTCATAGATGCCCACATTTTTTTAAATTTAAAGATGGACATAATACCTTTATTTATTTGCATGTGGTGCTGAGGATTAAACCATTGCCTCACATGTGTGAGAAAAGCACTGTACCGTTGAGCTATAACCCCAGCATCATAGATGACAGCATTTTATAGAAACACATGTCATCAAAACTAGGAAACCAATATTTATGCAATAGTATTTCCACTTCTCTCTATTAGCCATGCAATTTCTATTTTTTTTCCACTAGTCAATAACTCTTTAATATCATGTCTCTCCCATGCAATACTATGATGTTTAAGGATATTGGAAAAATATTGACAAGTTTATTTGAACCATTATTGGGAAAACTTGAATAGATAGTATAAAAAGTAATTTATAAATTTGAAATGTGACTGAACTGAAACAGGAATGAGTGAATGAGTGAACCTGGGTGACTACCCAGAATTTGAATCTCAAAGTTGCTTTGTTGTTGCCTATGCAGCATTACGAATGTAATGATTCTCCTTAAGTAATAAAAATGCATGGATGTAAAAAAAAATGTGAAAAGAGCCAAATACCAGTGCTAATAATGAGACATCCAAGTAGGTGGTGGTTCTTAACTATAAAATAAAAGTTATATAAATTAAATATAGTATCTAAGAGCTATGATATGGAGAAACACACAATATGCTTTTTACCCTAGGTAAACTACTTAAGTTGAAGGTTTCCTAGCAGGACAAAATTGAAAACTGACTACTTATACTTAATTAAATAAATAAATGTTACTTTTGGCATTTGAACAAAGTACTTGTGTGTGAGTACACATGCACAGGACAAATTCCTTAGCATTCATTGAATGATATGATGACTATACTACCACTGAGGGAAAAATAGTTGGCTTATTTAGTTTCAAGGATATTTCCTGGGATTTAGCAGTAAGTTATCTCAAATTAAGAGTAAAGACACCCAACCAAAAAGTGCCAACTCCTACTATCAGAGAGAATCAAAACTTCACAGGTGAATGACATTACAATCAGAGGCTCTGCCAATCTAGTTCTATGAAATCATGTTACTTCTGTCAAATGGAAAAAAAAATCCAGGTTTATGCCAAAAAGATTTTAAAAAGTTAAATCTCTTAAAAATATTTAGCAGTATATTTTATGATCTTCTATAAAATAAAAGAACTGGCTTATAATAAAATGATCAAAATTTCAGAGATATGGACAAAAAAACCCAGAAGACAGTTTATATAAATTGAGGTCCCAGAAATGAAAATTAAAAGTAGTCTCATAGAAAAACAAATGGTGAAACTCAGTGTATATTCTCACAATACACCCCAAAACTATTTTGTGGGCACCAACTTTGACTAGGAATTCTAAACTGCTGCCTGATATCTATAATCAGCACTGAATCAAATCTGAGGTAAGACACTGCATGGATAATACTTAGATGGAAAGATAAATTCCTTACTAGATAATCTTTGGCCATCATTTGGAAGTGGTTTGATGGGTTGGGAAGCAGCGTCCACAGAGTTTTCCTTTATGACCTGAAAAGAATCACTGCTGAGGAACGATAATTCTCAAGTTCTTTATTTTCAAGCTCCAATTGCTCTAGTTTTTCCTGAAATTTTACAAAACTGATCATCATCTACCTGAACTGCTGTCTTCATCACTTCTCCCGTTTCACAGTTTCTATCAATCTGACCTTCAATTTCCTCCATTTTCCTGCTGCAAGTCTCTAATCTGTGTGTTCTTTTGAGACAGCACAATGTGAGGCTTGTATCTAGCCATGACCTTCACATATGATGCATGTTCTTGATACACTACCTTCTGGAACCGGAAATAAAATCCAAGCCAAGAACCCATTTTGCATCTCTCTCCTCCCTTCCAGTGCCTAGAACCCTGCAATTTCTATTTTAATAGGTTCCAATTCAGAATATCAGAGTCCTCATAGTTTTCATATTTCCTTAGTCTCTTGTCATCTGACAGAGGTTTCAGTCTTTGTCTTCCATTATATGGCCAGTAATCCTGTAAAATTCTGACTGTTCAGTCATTCTGCAATATATGCTCAGTTGATTGGCCAGTGATTCTGTAAGGTATCCTTAATTTGTCTGATGCATTCTCATAATTAAACTCAAATTATGAATTTTTAACAAAAATACCAACAATGATGCAAACTCTTACCTGTTGAGGGTTTTTTTTTTTTACAGGATTAAATTTATTATTTGTTATACTTTTCACCTTTCTAAATTTTAACAAATGGAGACTTCATTTGGAATTAGATAGGGATCCAAACATATGGCATATTATTTACAAAAGTGAATTCAATAATGTATCTTGGACTTGAGTTTGTTTATGAATTAAGCAATGCAGGCAAAGACAACGTGGTTAAAAAAAAAAAAAAAAAAAAAAAAAAAAAAAAAAACCCTGTCTTTCCAACATCCAGGTAGGAACCATCCAGGTATTATAGTCCATGAAAGATTCATACAGACTCTAACACATTACTCTTGCTAAGTAAAACCCATGGGCCGATATGAACTGCGGTCATTAGGAATGTTCACTGTTGTTAGGCATGCAGTAAAATCATACTTTTCTGCCACGTGGAGTTAGACATGGCCCTGTGATTTGCTTTAGCCAATGATAAGTGAGTCAGGTTGGTATATATCATTTTTTGAAGGAAGACTCCCTACCTTCTGCCACATAGTTGATGTCTACTAGGTCAGCCTGGGTCTCTATGTGTGGAAGACATGGGTAGAGGTACCAGCTGATCTGCAGCAATCCCAGGGTGAGTGAGAAGTAAACCATTGCTGTTCTAAACCTCTGAGAATTAGGGTTGGATTGTTACTATAACACAGTCTATTCTATTCTGACTACCAGAGGGCTTTACAATCTTAGAAAGATAAATCAATTTTCAAACTCTGAGGAGTAGTTTTCCCTCCAACAAAGGAAAGAAAATCACTGATGTGGGTTCCAACTTCATTGAACAGCAAGGAGTTTGCATGGGAGAAGTTATACTCCCAGGAGATAATCACAATACATAGTAATAATTATAGCATAAAACTAACAATGTCAATGACAACTGAAGTCTGTGAGGTATCTATTATGAGTTAGCAACTGAGATGCATTTTATATGTATTATTTTTTTAAATTCCCAAATGATTCTTATTACAGAGTGATTGTTATTTGTCAGTTTTGTCAATAAAGAGCTGAGGCTTAACAATCTTAACTCTCCTACCGACAAACTCAGACATAAGAAGAGAAACTGATTCAAATCCAGTTCTGCACTGTGTAAGCTTTGAACCATCTAATATGCTACACATTAAAAAAAACTGTATAGGCTTGAAGTAAAATATTTGTGTTATTAATATTTGTGACATTTAGGTTTTAAAAGAGTCAAAAGATGAATGTTTATGACCTTAATAGAATATGGAAACATCTTTGAAACATCATGTAATTTACTTATTTTTTGAGGGATGCTTTAGCAAATGACCACATCCTAGGTGACTTCAAACAATAGGAATTTATCCTTCCACATGTCTGGAGACTGAAAATTTGAAATCCGACTATCTAAAGTGTTACAGGACCTCCTTGGGTTCTAGGGCAGAATCTTTCTGAGGTTCTTCCTAGCCTCTAGTGGCTTCTTGCAGTCCTTGGCATTATTTGACCTGGACCTGCATTCCACCAGTCTCTGACTCCATCTTCACAGGGCCTTCTCTGTATGGGTCTTTGCACACTCTCTCCTGTTTCTATAAGGACACAGGCTTTATATGTATGGTCCACCTAGAACCATAATCATAGCTATCACCATTCTTATTTTTACATTGGAGACTATCTTGCCAAGCTTTCATTGGAGGCAACTTGAATAGAAAGTATCCCATAAAAAAATTATTTTATGGGCTGGGGATGTGGCTCAAGCCGTAATGTGTTAGCCTGGCATGTGCAAGGCGCTGGGTTCTATCCCCAGCACCACATAAAAATAAAATGAGGATGTTGTGTCCACCGAAAACTGAAAAATAAATATTAAAAAATTCTCTCTCTCTTTTTAAAAAACATATTTTATTACTTGTAGTGAGAAAAGAGTAACTGTTAGTACTTAGGTTTACCTAAAACCTCAGGAGCACTTTTGCAGATGTAAGAGAAATATTAATTAAATATTGTGTAATTTTCTTCTCTTAAAAGTAATCATTACTTGTAGGCTTCAGATGTTGGAGCAAAAAATATTGCTTTGAAACATTTTAGATTGACTTAAGAAGTTGTTAGGAGACAGTATGAGAAAAATTTAAGATAATTTAAAATATATTTTAAAATTTACTTTAAATTAATCATGAATATGCAAATGTTATAATAAAGATATAACTTCAGTATGAGACGACTGAGAAGATCATGTTTCTAAGAAAAATTAAAATTGAATGTTCTTCCAAATAGAGGAAAGAGTCCATGAGCTTGAATGAAACATTTATATCTTATTTTCATCCATTTCTAACTGAAATTTTGCATTTCTTTAATACATTTGGCTATAAATGTAAGCCAAAAAACCCCTATTGTTTATTATATATGAATTTATGCGACAAATCACAGAAGAAATATCAGCGTCTGTCATTTGGTAAAGATGTCACTAACATATTTTCATAGTCTATTCCAGGAGCTGCAGATATCTTGCTGTAATGTTCATGTTTATCACTTCCAAATTTACAGTCATGAATGTAGCTGTGGCTAGATCTTATTATTCAATATGTTCATAAGGAAACAGATTTTTCTATATCACATATTGGGTTTTGATATTTGACTAATTATATTACATTTGACCTACACACACACACACACACACACACACACAGAGAGAGAGAGAGAGAGAGAGAGAGAGAGAGGGGGAGAGAGAAACATACAATATGTATATATATTTTTGAACATGTATATGTAAACATCATATGCTTCAAAATATTTAAAAATATGGTTAAAAAACAAATAGAAAATATATTTTGAAATTAGTAAAAACCACTCCACTAATACAGTCTTAAAAATGTTTAGCCATATCTTTTTATTTATTTATTTATTTATTTTGAATTTCTGGTTTTAAGTAACTTATTTCTACGTGCATACAATGAGTTTTCACAATGTCTGGTATACTGTTTAAGAAGCCTAAAAGGATACAAAACTGGATGAAACATAGTTTTGCCCTAATTACGAATAGGGTGAGGATATGAGACAAATATTAATAAAGGGATAAGCCTGTTCAACAAAAGTAGGATGCAATATTTTGAAGAAAATAGGAAATGTGTTAACAAAGAGATTCACATGTGTTGGGTGGGGTGGTACACGCGTGTAATCCTGGTGGTTCAGGAGGCTGAGGAAGGAGGATCTCAAGTTCAAAAGCAACTTAGTAAAACCTGCCTAATAATAATAATAATAATAATAATAATAATAATAATAGGGCTGGGGATGTATCTCAGCGGTTAAGTGCCCCTGGGTTCCATCTCTGGTACAGAAAGACAGAAATGGGGGGAAAGAGGGGGAGATAGATAGATACTGACTGATTCACATGTGAGACTGATGAATAGTTTTCACAGGTAGAAGATAAATGAAGCACATTTCAGTAAAAGAGTGTATTGTAAGCACCAGTATCAATGTGGAAAGTAAAGGAGGTTTTTGTCACAGGTTGGTGTTCAGCAGCACAGCGTTGAGGTGTAGATGTGGTTGGAAAAGAAGTTCAACACTATCTTGGAGACCTTGAATTAAAAGACAAGAAATTCATCCTTAATTTGGTAGAAATTGAAGAGCCAGGAAGTGTGAGAGCAGGTTATTGTCAGAGCTATAATTTTGGAAGATTAATCTGGTTGCCGAATGTTGCCTTGGAGAGAGAGAAAGCAGTAGACCAGTGAAAAGGCTATTACAATGACAAAGTAGAAACGTTATAAAGGCTCGCATTAGGGTAATGCAGGTGAGAATGAGCAAAATATGAAGGGCACTAGAATATATCTATGTGATTTGGATAGTGATTAGATGAGGGAGGTGCACAAGGAGGACGGAATTTGTGTAATTGATACTATTGACGAGCATTTTAAGGAAGTGATGGCTAATTCCATTTTGAATATGACGGGTTTGTGCTATCTGTGGCCTTTGTGCAAAATCACCTGATAAAGAAATCAAGCAGTCAGTTAGATACACACGACTGAGATTCCCCAAAGGAACCAATACCAGGAAAGAGAGATGCAAAAATCTAGAGGAATACATTTTGAATTAATAAATAGCCCCTATTCAATTAATCACACCTTCAACTTGATTGAAGGCTTCAGGAGGCTCAGTTTATTTCAGTTTGCTATGATTTCTAGTTAAACCTTTGTAGTCTCTTCACAGCTTGTATTTTGTTTAATGAGGACCAGCAGGGCCTTATTTCCAGTATGCCTTGGGTAGAAAAGTATGTTGAGAAGCAGACTTGTTCTTGGGGCAATTTTCTAGTCCAATTTGCAAACCCAAGAAATTCTGATCTGCTTTCTCAACTTTAGGTGTTCATCCTAGCAAACAGGGATAGATATACTGCCCGTTAATCTTCATACTCCATTCAGCTGTTCTTTCTTCCTTAGAGCAAAATGATTTAGGGTAGTAATATGAAAGGAAATGAACTAACATGATATAAAAAATGGTGCATAACTTGGAACCTTAACTAAGTTCAGAGTTGCCGCTGATTACTTTCCAATCTCATTCTTTATTTGCAAATGCCACTGCCTCATGGCCACTGAGTTCCTATTATATTATTGCATCATTAATCATTACAGGAATCCCAATACAGCTCCAGGGTAAACACAAGCATGCTCTATCTTTCACTCGTGTCTTGCAATATCTCTCCTTTCTTTCATTATCATGTTGGAGCTTGCATTTAAATAGCCACTTGTGTTTCTGAAATATCTTCAAAGTACTTGATGATCACTGATGTGAAAATCTCTGGGGAAGAAAAGCAACAATTTTTTAAAACTCCATTGGAAGGTAAGATTATTTAGGAATATGATATCTCATATGCATTTGAAAGGGAGAAGATTCAGGAGGTTAAATAAAATTATATTTGTGTTGAAAAGCAGTAAAACTGCAATATCCCAATGGAAAAAAATTAATATTAAATGAAGTCTTCTGATCAATTATACACTTTTAATTATTATAAAATTAAAACTTTATAAATTTGTCCTAATGAAAATCAAATAAGATGCCACGGACAATATTTAATCAACAAATATTTACCAAAATTGTGTTCTATACTTGGTACTATATTGGGTACTTGTGATATATTAGCAAACAAAACAGGCAAAGATAATTGTGTAGGGGGAGTGGTGCTGGTGACTTAAACAATTGGCAATTTATCACTGATCTATAACCTCAGGTACCCTTTTTTATTTTTATTTTGAGATAGGGTTTTACTAAGTTGCTTAGGGCCTTGCTAAACTGCTGAGGTTGTCCTTCAACTTCTTCTTTAAAAATTTGTTCTATTGAGAAATACATGACAGTAGAGTGTTTTTGACATATTATAAATACATGGAGTATAACATAGGACCCCACTCTTGTGGTTGTATGTGATATGGAATTTCACTGTTTATGTATTCATATATGAACATAGGAAAGTATTGAACTTCTAATCCTCCTGCCTCAGCCTCCAGAGTCACTGGAATTACATGTGTGCACCACCATAACGAGCAAAGATCATTTTTTTTTTCCCAAGGGAGAATAGGTACTAAACTGCAGATGGATTTAACAGATATGTTACATATCAAAAGATTATGAATATATTGGGGGAAAAGTAGACTAAGGAAAAGAGGATTAGCAGTGCAGCAATGCTGGTAAATTATGATTTTAAATGGGTTGATTGGGGTAAGTCTCACTGGGAAGATGAGACTTGCTTGTGAAATGAAAGAATAGGGCATTAACTGTGATATGGGACTTGGAAGGAGCATTTCTAGAAAAGAATAGCCAATGAAAAAGTATCAGTGTAAAAATCACAATTCATTATGAGTTATACCTTTCAATAATAGTTTTGTCTGTGAACTGAAAGTCATCTTCATTTAGCTAAACAATTTAACTGAAGAAGTTCCTACATTAAGCTGTTTTTTTTTTTTTTTCTAGGATAGTAGTTGGTGAACTATGTTTATATGCTAACTCTGGTCCACCACTTTTTAAAATTAAGTTTTTTGAGAAAATAGCCACATTCATTCATTTACATATTGTCTGAGGCTGCTTTCATGCCACAATGACAAAGTTGAGTATCACAAAAAAGAACATTTGGCTGGCAAAGTGTACAATATTTAATGTTCATATAAAAGTTTGCTGATTCCTATTCTATGATATTTATAAAATCAGGAAATAAAGAATCAGAGTTCTTCTGAAGTTTCAGAAGACAAGGGCTGTGTCTTAAATAGGATATAAACTTGCAAACAATATCTGAATATTTTCTATACCAATTATGTGCAATTTTTAGCAAGTTACTTAAATTCCCTAATCCTGAATTTTCTTCAACATTTACTCCACAAAGTTAGGGGTATTGTATGAGATGGTGAGTCAGTGTGTCAGCACAGGTAAAATTAAATCATGTAGAAACCCCCTTGAATCTAAAGATAATATAAATGTGTTAGTTTCCTATTGTCACAAATTTCCAACACCTTTGTCACTTAAAGTAGTGTACTTTATTATTTTATAGTTCTAGAGATCAGAAGTCCAGAAACAGATCCCACTGGATTAAAATAAAGGTGTTGGCAGAGCTGGATTTCTTTCTGGAGAGTCCACTTCTTTGTGTTTTGTAGCTTTTAGAGGATTCCTCTGTTCCTTCACTAAAGGCTCCTTCCTCTGTCTTCAAAACTAACAGTGTAGCATCTTTAAATGTCTCTTTGACACCGACTCTTCTCTTACTTCTGCCCCTTATAAGGATCCTTAGGACCATTTGGACCAACCTGAATAATAGCATAATCTTTCCATCTCAAAGTCAGCTGATCAGAGTCTTAATTTAATTTGCAACCTTAATTCTCCTTTGTCAAACCCAATATATTCATACATTCTGGAGAATAGGACCTGCATATATTTGGGAGAACCATTATTCTGCCCATAATGTTAAAATACCTTGTCAAACCCACTCAGCTAGTCACCTGTAAAGATAAGACTAGAACCTGAGTTTCTTGTATTTTTTGAATTCTTTCAAATTTTTTATGCTGCTATCAGTAATAGAAGATATTTGCTAATTTGACAAAAGTAACTGAAGTAGCACTCCATCATTATTTGTATCTTCATTGAAAAAAAATCTGATTATTTATTCAAAGCTTCTCATCCATCAGGATCTCATTAGCATCTGGGTGGAAGGTACAATTTAAAAATAATTTTGTTTTTCTTTTTAGTTCTGGGTATTGTACCTAGAACTTTATGTATGTGATACAAGGTGTACCTACACCACTTCCCCTCATCCCCAAATGTTTATGAATGCTGTGGTGTTCTATATTATTTCTTGTATGAAATTTCTTTTCTAAATTCTGAGCAGTGATTAGACAAGATAGGTCAAGTAATAGCATTTAAGTGGACATGGTTGTGCATCTATTTTGAATACTTCCAAATACTTCCAAAATATTGATATCTTCAAAATGGTTACAGAAGCTGTAATTTGCTTTGCCCAACCATTCTGATGTTCCATTTTTATATAAAATATAAGTCCTACCTGAGTACAGGGCTACACATCCATCCATTTATTGTACAGTATCTCCTGCATCTAGACGTGTTCAGTTATGATTTGGTATGAACTCATGTATGAGACAATGCAAGAAGACTTAGAGGTGAAATGATTGGATTATGACAGCCTTGATTAACCCAATTATTGAATTGGCAAAGCAGTTGCCTAGTGTGCTTAAGGTCCTGAGTTGGGTTCTCAGCCCTGAGGGTAAAAAAAAAAAAAAAAAAAAAAAAAAATTGGCATTGGTATCAGCAGTTTTAACATGGCTTATTTACTAAAATCCAAATTCGGTCAAAGTTTTGAGGAACTTTAAAATAAATTCAAAAGCCCAAGTCTCAACTCCAGAAGTTTTGACTTAGTACTTCTGAGTTTGGATTCTTACATTTAGATTTTTCTTCATTCAAAATTTGAGTTCACTGTAGCCAACCTGACTCCATCTAGAAATTGGTAACCTCTTCTTTGTTAATTTTTAATTTTATCCTGGGGTGGGAGAACATAGAAATTTATTTAATTGTTATGTATTTATTTATTTTGTGCTACTGACGATTCAATCTAGGGGTGCTCTGCCATTACACTGTATCCCTTATCCCCCATTAAACTCTTGAGACAGAGTTTAATTGAAATTTGGAGGCTGACCTCCAACTTGCAATCCTCTTGCCTTAGCCCCTGTAGTTACTAGAATTACAGACATTCACCACCAGGACCAACTAAGATTTTATTTTACATTTTATCATAGCAATTAAGTTCCATCGTAGAAAAGGGATAACATGGGGCTTGTTTTCATTTAGCAAACACAAATTGAAAATACTCCATTTTGTTAAAAAAAAAAAAAAAGCCTCTTTTTCTACTCTATTTCCCATGGAAGGCTACAAGTGATACGGTCCCATGTGTCTGGTCTACTGACATGGTCAACATGGTCCCAGTCTGTCCATTGACAAAGACCACTGATTTTTTAGTCCATAGAGAGGGCCACATTTCATTCATGCTGGAAATTCTATTTAAAGCCTCTTGTTTAAATGCAAACTCTGAGAGGTCTTCACATCAATAATAACCACAGCATACATATCATTTTGCAAAACACATATTTGTTTACCTTCACAATTACCCTTTGAAGGAAGTTAACATCATCTCTATTTTACAAATAAAATTTACATTTTACTTGCTCATTCATACAGCTTGTATGCTATGAATATTTCATATTTACTGCATTTTTGCAGATACATATAATATTTTACATAGATCTAAAGGAAGAGAACTAGGCCAATTTAAGAACTTTAAATGTCTTCTTTTTTCAACTTCTTTACACTGCTAAAAATCTTGAACTTTTAAGAAACCTAATTTTATGTTTACTGCTCATTAGGAATCCTATAAGGCAATGAGTTTCTTTCTGATATCCAGGCTGAACATGAAAAAATGAGGATGAAAGTAAACCATCAATGTGCCTTGGAAATGTGAAGGCAAACAGATCAGCAAAGTCTCAGAGGGTGTTCATGTTGACTGCGCCACAGCAAGTCAGTTTTCTGGCATTCTTACTGTTTCTATTGTAGAGTCAAATTCTAAAGAGATATTTATTTTTTTTTAAAAAAAGAGTTTTTGTTTTTTAGGCTAGTTTGAAATTTTGTGGATTGAGTAAGGAAAGGAAAACCTCTTATTCTTCAGGTTTCAGGAAGAAAGAATAGATATACCAAGGAAAAGCATGGTTAAAAAAAATCAGACATTTCAAGATATGGATATTCATAAACAGACTGTTATCACAAGTCAACCATTGAAAATTGTAATTACTCTTAATGGTACACTATGAATCACTGACGGGTGACGAGTCAATTGCATTCCAAAGCACCCAGGGCCTTTAATCTGCCTGGTCTAGGACGTCAGATGTCAACCTGAGATTTCTGTTACTTGTGGTTTCCTCAAGACCTTCTGTTCCTCTAGTACTTGGAAAGATTGTGACCCAAAGGTCATCTAACACTTCAAACGCCTTTGCCCCAACCAAAACCAAAGTCAAAACAAAAATCAAAACACAATTACTTCCTCCAGGCTTCTTTACTGTAGTATTAATTTCTCAAAGCTGCTTGGCCCTGGCCAATGCATCTGTGTTTGGATGGTGAGACTCACCTCTCATATCTTCTTCTTTTCCTACTAACCACGTCAACCCCACTCAACCCAATGCTATGATCCAAGGATTTTGCCCTAGACTTGCTTGATCTGATGTCTCTCAGTAATCTAACTCTCTTAAGTCTGTATGGTCTATACAACTTGATCAGTGAGATATCTTGTTTGGCCTGCTGGATTCTGCTGTGTGATTTTGAGAGACTCTGTAGCCAGTGTATTTATCTGTAGACACTATCTGTATATATCTTCCCTTCAATCTCATATCGATCAAATTAGGTATCATGATTTGTGTCCCTTTATGCCTCTGTATTGTTGAAATACAAAGGTTTTAATGCATAATTTTAAGTGAATATATCAAGAAACTTTCCAATTCCTATTTTGTACTCTATGTGAATTCTTGCTGAGCACCTGGAATGTAGGTATCTAATCGAAGGTCATTTTTAAACCACTTGTGTGGAGTTAAAGCCATGGAAAAATTTACTACTACTCCAAGTAATAAGATAGAGAGAAAATCCATATTTTAATGAATTTTCTGGGACTTATAACTTTAGACCTAGCTTAAAAACTAATTTAGCCAGCACATTACATTACAAGGCCACTGCTTCTATCTTCAGTTTTCTTTTGAATATTAGACAACTCTAATCCAACAAACCTCAGTTTAATCTTTCTTCAATGCATGGGATGGGTTTAATCTGACATTGAATGAGCTGAAGAATTAAACTAAATGAACAGTAAGGAGGATATATAATTGCTGTGATCTTCTTTGTCACTTAACGGCTCTGGTCTTGGGTAAATCCCCCTAGTACATTGAAACTTTTAATATCTTACATATTTGAAAGCAGTTTTCTAGATAAAAATTTTAAGTATTAATATGTTTCATTGGAAATGAATATGTGAACATATCATGAAAATAAAATGTAAAATTTTTAAAAATTCTCTCTACAAATTATTTTTTATTGTTTTTTTAAATATATGTCAGCAGAATGCATTACAATTCATATGACACATATACAGCACAATTTTCGTATCTCTGGTTGGATACAAAGTATATTCACACCAATCCATGTCTTTATACATGTACTTTGGATAATGATGTCCATCACATTCTACTTTCATTTCTAACCCCTTGTCCCATCCCTCCCCCTCCCAATCCTCTGGCCTATCTAGAGTTTGTGTATCTTACCATGCTCCCGCTCCTTACCCCAATATGAATCAGCCTCCTTATATCAGAGAAAACATTAGGCATTTGTTTTATGGGGGGGATTGTCTATCTTCTCCAACTCCATTCATTTACCTGCAAATGCCATGATTTTATTCTCTTTTATTGCTGAGTAATATTCCATTGTGTATATATGCCACATTTTTTTATCCATTCCTCTACTAAAGGGCATCTAGGTTGGTTCCACAGTTTAGCTATTGTGAATTGTGCTGCTATAAACATTGATGTGGCAGTGTCCCTGCAGTATGCTGTTTTAAGTCCTTTGGGTATAGACTGAGAGAGGGATAGTTGGGTCAAATGGTGGTTCTATCCCCAGTTTTCCAAAGATTCTCCATACTGCTTTCCGTATTGACTGTGCCATTTTGTAGTCCCACCAGCAGTGCATGAGTGTACCTTTTTCTTCACATCTTCACCAACATTTCTTGCTGTTTGCATGCATAATAGTTGCCATTCTGACAAGAGTGAGATGAAATCTTAGAATAGTTTTGATTTGCAATTTTCTAATTGCTAGAGATGATGAACATTTTTTTCATATATTTGTTGATTGATTGTATTTCATCTTCTGAGAAATGTTTGTTCAGGTCCTTGGTCCATTTATTTGATTGGGGTTTTTTTTGTTTGTTTGTTTTTTTTTGGTGTTTAGCTTTTTGAGTTCTTTATATACATTAGAGACTATAGTGTTCTATCTGATGTGAGACTGGTAAAAATTTTCTCTCAAGATTCAGGCTCTCTATTCACCTCACAGATTGTTTCTTTTGCTGAGAAGAAACTTTTTAGTTTGAATCCATCCCATTTATTAATTCTTGATTTTAATTTTTCCCCATAGAATCTCATGAAGGAAGTTGGGGCCTAAGAATCATACGATCATCTCAATAGACACAGAAAAAGTATTTGACAAAGTATAGCACCCCTTTGTGCTCAAAACACTAGAAAAACTAGGGATAACAGGAACATATCTCAATATCGTAAAGGCTAGCTATGCTAAGCCCCAGGCCAACATCATTCTAAATGGAGAAAAATTGAAAGCAATCCCTCTAAAAACTGGAACAAGACTGGGGTGTCTTCTCTCACCACTTCTATTCAACATACTTCTTGAAACACTGGCCAGAGCAATTAGACAGACAAAAGAAATCAAAGGGATACACATAGGAAAAGAAGAGCTTAAAATAGCACTATTTGCTGACAATATGATTCTATACTTAGAAGACCCAAAAAGTTCCACCAGAAAACTCTAGGACTAGTAAATGAATTTAGCAAAGTAGCAGGATTTAAAATCAACACACAAAATCAAAGACATTTTTATATATCAATGACAGATACTCTGAAAGGGAAATGAGGAAAACTACCCCATTTACAATATCCTCACACACACATACAAAAAAACCAACTTGGGAATCAACTTAACCAAAGAGGTGAAAAATCTATACAATGAAAATTAAAGAACCCTAAAGAAAGAAATCAAAGAAAACCTTAGAAAATGGAAAGATCTACCTTGCTCTTGGATAGGCAGAATTAATATTATCAAAATGACCATACTGCATACCAAAAGCATTATACAGATTTAATGCAATTCTAATCAAAATCCCAATGGCATTCCTCATAGAAATAGAAAAAGCAATCATGAAATTCATCTGGAAAAGTAGGAGACCTAGAATAGCTAAAGCAATCCTTAGCAGGAAGAATGAAACAGGTGTCATCATTATACCAGAATTTAAACTATACTACAGAGCAATAGCAACAAAAACAGCATTGTATTGGCATCAAAACAGACTGGTAGACTAGTGGTACAGAATAGAGGACACAAAGACTAACCCACAAAATTACAATTATCTTATATTAGACAAAGGTGTCAAAAACATGTCTTGGAGGAGAAAAGATAGCCTCTCCAACAAATGGTGCAGGTAAACCTGGAAATTCTTATTTTTTATTTGTTCTAATTAATTATACATGACAGTAAAACACACTTTGACACATCATACATAAATGGAATATGATTCCTCATTTTTCTGGTTGTATATCGTGTAGAATCACACTGGTCATGTAGTCATCTATATACATAGAGTAATAATGTCTGATTCTTTCTACTATCCTTTCTTTCCTTATACCCCCTTCCCTCTCCTCACTCCCCTCTACCTAATCTAAAACAGTCTATTCTCCCCTCCACCCCCATGGTGATTTATCATCCATATATCAGAGAAAACATTTGGCCTTTGGTTCTTTGGGATTGATTTATTTTGCTTGGCATGATATTTTCCAGTTCCATCCATTTACCAGCAAATGCCATAATTTCATTCTTCTTTAAGGCTGAGTAATATCTATCTATC
>NW_026000174.1:49811049-49825201 GCF_001458135.2 Marmota marmota marmota | reverse complement strand
CCCGTGCCCCCCCCCAAAAAAAAAGAACAAAACAAAATGTGGAAAACATTGGAAAGGAGGAAAAATGCCTGGACAGAGCAAAGCAGAGATGGAAAAAGATAGGTGACAACATTTAAGTTATTATAATTTTTAGGTTTTTTTTTTCCAAAAAGCTCTGCTAAATGCCTCATAGTTCCAGGGGGTCCCACACATATGAAAGAATAGAAAGTAAAAGAAAATATGTAAAATTATAAAGATTTAAAAACTTTGCAATTTTTGTACTTCTACTGAGATAATTTGTTTCTTTTCCTAATTTTTTTTTCCAGTTTCTAACGTTGACTAGTTCTTTGGCTTTCTAATTCTGATTTCTGATTCTGAGTGATGAGTAGATGGAACTAAACTTTAGAAAGAATTGACATTTTGTTTCACATTGGAAGGAAAATTAAAAATAAGAAAAACTACGAGAGAAGAAGGGGAGAAACAATAAAAGCCGACAAAGGTTTTGTTTTTGGACAATGTTTGGAGCTGACTCTGAAGAAGGTGAAAGTGGGTGCAAAATGTTTTTAGTGTGTGAGAGTTATTGAGAGAAGTTTGAAACAGTGAGACGTTATGTTTTTACTACTGTGCTATATTTATATATAAGGATGAGGCTCGTTTTGACATAATCATGAATGTATATTACATAGTTTGCTTATTTTAAATTGATATGGAGGATTTTAAGAAATATTTTTGTTGATTATCAACATGACTTCCTAAAATTTCTGTAAAAGACTCCAATAAAGTTTGAATTAGTTTTTACCAATAGTCAAATTTGATTGCTTGATCATATTCTTTTAATGTACCTTGATAAGCCTACATGCCAATGCAGATTTTATTCAGGAAATACCTATGAAAAATTCTGCTTTGTTCTTGGAAAAATTTAAGCATTTTTTATTATTCCCACTCAGAAAAAAAATCCTTATTAATACAGGGTCCATCAATGCCCAGGTTAAATACCTGGCTGAGTATACAGATAATACTGTACAGGTGAAAGAAAGGGAAAACTTAAATACATTTTTTAACATTGTATGTTTTCATGGTAATGGTCAAGAGAGCCTCGAGCTACCTGCAGGCTACTTGTGTTCCCTGATAATAGAATGGGTAAAGCTGGGTGTACAGTCAATGCATATCAATCTCACTGTTATGACTTGGGTCTAGAAATGTCCCTGCAAAGTTCTTATTTTGAAATAATGTTCTCTAATGCAAAAAGGTTCAGAGATAGAGCTTCTAGGAAATGATGGGAGCTGTAACCTTCTCAGCAGCTCTACTGGATGAATTATAATTTGAAAGGACTACTGGGGGGTAACTGTAGTTAGGTGGAACATGACTGGAGACATGCCCTTACCCATTATATTTTGTCCCATTCTCCTTTATTCCCAGCTGCCAAGAGCTGAGCAGTTTTCTGCTGGCATATTCTTCCCCCATGATGTTCTGCCTCACCTCAGGTTCCAGAACAACTGGAGTCAGCCAACCCTCTGAAAGTGTGATTCCCAAATAAGCTTTTCCTTCTCTACATTGTTCTTGTCAAGTATTTTGGTCACAGCAATGGAAAGCTGACTAACACACTCAGAGCTGCAAAGAGAATTCCTGTAATGCTGTTTCACAAGTTGGATTCAAAATTCAGATGTTAAGATGAGTGTTGCCCAATCCTGGTCATTTTTTAATACGTCACTTTGAAAAGTTAAACTTTGTGATGATCTTGTGTTTAGGAAGAGATATTTACTTGGGAATGTTGGAAAGACAAAGCATTTGATAAATACTCCAGGCATTTTAGAAGTATATTCAAGTCATTAGACCCTGGGGGAAGTACTCCTTGGTACCCAGATGTAAGGTGTGATATTATTTTCAGTAATAACCATCAAGTGGAACTGCTCCTTATTTCCATGGTGCTTAAGGTGATATGGGCAAGGTATTGTGGATCTAAGTATGGAAAATTTCCAAAAAGCAACAGTCAAACCCTGGATAGTGTGATGAATGTAGACATTGAAAGTTTCTGTTCAGTTGGTTCTGTCCCTGAATCTGTTAGATAACTACTTAAAGGTAAAAAGTAGACTTTTTCCTCAGAAGAGTAAAAATTATTTTTCCCTTAATCTCTCTTTGACCAGGTTGAATTTTAGTGCTTATGAGGTAACTTCTTCTAAGTCTAAATGAGTTTTCTGTTTTGGGTCACTGTTTCCGATTTTTTGACTCTCTCAGTTGTAAGGATTATCTCAGCAGTTCACTTCTGCACTTTTGGACTTGACAATAGTAGTCCAGAAACCTATGCCCATTTAAAACCAAAGTAAACCCAATAGCTTTGAAGGTTAGAATAAAGGATGTCAGTTTACATATTGCTTCTCTTTTATCTTATTTGTCTCAAAACCTGGAATGGTTTCTCTGGAATGGTTCGGGATACAAAAAATACAGCTTTTTTCTTTCTTTTTTTTTTTTTTTTACATTAGAAAGATCTGTAGTGAACCCAAAATGTGGGTTTTGAATTCTGCCTGGATTCATTATACCAAGCAACCATTATAAAGATACTCACTCTTGAACAAATTATATGTGGTTACAATACGGGCTGAGTCAAATGTCCTTGTGTGACAAATATGGAATCCCTGGTAAATACATTTGGCATGATGAATCAGGCTTGAAATGAAATATTTAGCACCTCCTGTGCACAAAACACCACATTGTGTCCAAGGTGGGCTGCAAAGGAAGCTTCTTCGAATGATCTAGTTGGGCAGCATCAACCCACGCTGAGATTTATACATGCTATCTGAGAAGATAATCTGGTGTTTATGAGCAGAGAAGCAGTCGGGGTGGAATTGGATTGATCTGTGAAGGCTTGTGGAGGTGGTCAGCTTGAAGAGCATATGGATAAAGCCTCCACAATGGGAGGGTCTTTACAGGGTAACTGACTTCATCTGATTGCCTCTACGGTGTTTTGCCAGAGCAACATAGAAAGTTTTGGATTTCTCTGACTTCGCTAGATCAAGATAAGAGTAGATGATAGTTTACACTCGTATATTTTTCTTTTTTATAATGTGAGTAAAGAGTTGGCAGGCATAAAATTTAGGGAGACACTTACAATGTTGTTTTTTAATCTTTCTTTTTCAATATACTTATAAATAGCATAGTAAACTGTGAACCTCTTTCCTTTAGAAATGCTGATATCCCAAGGGCTTAGTCAGTTTCAAAGCTTTTGCAGGGAACGCATTACTTGGATTTCTTTGAAATGAATACAGTTATTAAAATAGCAATGATTGTAGCTACTTGGTGGATTGGCTCTAAAATTGGTACAGCCTAGAAGCTTGTTTCTAAAATTCACATGTACATAAACGTGTCCAAGTAAAGATGTCAATAGATTGTGGTTTGAGCAGAGGAAAGCTGCCCAGTTTACTCAATTTTAACGTAGCCTTAGCTTGGTTTGATTCTCTTTTAAAAGACACGGCAGACAGAAACAAAAGAAGACAGAAAAACAATGACCTCCTTTTGTTGTGATATTTGTCAAAGTAATTAAATTCCCCAAACGTGACAATACTTCTATATTTTGAGGGGAAAAGACAATTCTTATAATTACTGGGTGTTTTATGACAATTTTAATGCTTTTTTCCTTCCTGGGTAAAATTTTGAATTCTTTTGAATAAAGATTGTTATCTTACTCTGGAAATGGTATTTCTTCCATAGAAAGCCAAGGAATGGTATCTTAAGAATAGTTTTATTATTTCCACACTTCCTACACACCAGGACGAAAATACCATCAGGATAGAGTTCCAAACTCAAGTCTCATCTTTCTACTTTTGGCTATAGATACAGAAGAGGGGGAAGGCATCTCACTGTGCTCACATCCAGCCAGTTTGAGTGTTTAAACAATTGGGTCCCTCATTGAGGGGGTCTGTCTTCATCTGATTAGTTCATGTTTTCACAGATATCCTTGGCACACAGGTATAATACTGATTCTCTGCTGTCTTTTTCTGACTTAACTTCCTTCTTCCCATTTCTCATTTTTCTTTTTTCTTTCTTTCTTTTCTCTTCCCTCATTCCACCCTCCTCCCCTCCTTTTCTCTATGTCTCAGTCTACATTTTCCCTTCTGGTCAATGTTTCTGCCTTATGGCTTCCCAACTGCAGTTTTCTCTCTTACAAAGCTGTTGGTTATATTCTCTTAAGTTCCCCAACCCCCTTTTCCTGCTTTGTAGGAAAGCATTACTAATCTGCCTCAAATAAGCTAGCAGTATGCTTTCTTCTAGAAAGTTTTGTCACTATCAGCATTAGTCCAAAGTTGTGCCATAGAATATTATCAAGGAGGCATCAAAACTTGTCTCCTCCATTTTGTTCTCATCTGGAGAGTAATCGTATTTTTATGACAAACTTGTTGTTTGTCTTGCCTAACAGATTACAGGGCAAGGATCCATCTCAGATATATGCTAAGTCTCTGATTTGTTATTTTATACTCCATGGACACTCACTAATATGATTAACATGCCATAAGTGGTAACTTAATTTTATGAAAGATGGAAATAAGATGTACACACAAGGAACACGGAAGCGTTTATCTTTAGGTGACAGGTACTGATTCAGCACTTGTTATCTATTCAGGTATTTGATGATAATACTTCCTTTATATGGCATTATACTTTTAGTGTTTGAAACTATTAGTTCTAAATCTTTTATTTGTTTCTCAAAAATTTTATCTAGATGAATGCTTCTCAAACTTTAATCCGGGTATAAATCATTTGGAAATCTTGCTAAAAACCAGATGTCTGAGCTTCACCCTTATTTATTCAGATTTAATATGTATGGGAAGCATCCATGAATTTAAGTTTTAAACCAGCCCAATAACGCCAAGGCTATTAGTCTGAGGGTGATACTTTGAGCAGAACTGAACAGATTACACAATCATGCCTCAGTAACTCTTACGGAGCCAGGTACTGGCTTCATGTGCCAGGTATGATATTACATGTGTCAGTAAGGAATAAAAAAAAACATAGTCTCTGGTCTTGTAAAGTCCATAAAAGCAGTGCATAAATATTGTTAATAGAGGAATACGATTGTGAGTTTAGCACACGACTAATGAAATCTGACTACAGAACATGCAGGTCATAAATAGAATGGTGGGGAGAGAGAAAGGTATTCTTTGGTATTCCTGGAAAATCTGTTCACCACTCCTAGGTATTGCTTTTTTTGTTGTTGTTGTTGTTCTTTTTAGATATATATATGACAGTACAGTGTATTTTGACATATTACACATACACGGAGTATAACTTACTCTAATTAGGATCCCATTCTTGTGGTTGTATCTGATATGGAGTTTTGCTGCTGGGTACACAGGAAAGTCAGATTCATTCCACTGTCTTTCCTATTCTCACCCCCTCCCTTCCCTTAATTCCTTTTTGTCTAATCCAATGAACTTCTATTCTTCTCTCCCCCTTCCATTATCATGTGTAAGTATTCATATATCAGAGAAAACTGCTTTTGAATTGAGTACTTTTGCCAACCTAATAAAATCAATGAAGGTGGCACCTTCTTTTCATTAGTGAGTAAGGAGAGTTACCCATTGCCAAAACTTCATGATAAAATGAAAGCTGCTGTAACTTTTATCCTTTCCTGACTACCTTAAATATAGTTGGCACTTCATTATTAGGAACCAAATGGTAGCAAGGGTATAGTTTTGAAGCTGGAAATTACTAAATAATGGAGAATGATATCTTAATGAACACACCAATTTTGACACCATAAATATTTGATCAGTGTGCCCCATCAGCAATAATTTACATAAGCTCTCTTTTTGATAAACTTGGAGTGAGTTTTATTTAAATAAAACAAACCTATGAATTTTGTTGTAATATATTCATTATTGTTATTTTACATACACCTAAAGAAACTGAACCTAAAAAAGTTTACTTGAACCACCTAAGGTCATAACACATTTGTCAAATTAGAAATCCTAACTTTGCTCAAAATCAAGTCAACACTCTCTGCGTCATGCCAAGCTTTCCAAAGAATGTCACACAGGTTATGAAAGTCAATAATGTGCAGATTGGATGAGACCATCTACATTGGGGAAGATATGCTTTACTCTAAGTTTACTGATGTTAACATTTATCCCCACTCTCTCACACTGGAAACAAAAAGGAAAAAAAAATCTTTACATGACATTTAGACTGGCATGTGACCAAATATCTGGGTATCTTGATCTAGTCAAGTTGACTCATAAAAATAACAATCACTCATGATAATGCTAACATTAGCTATAAATGCTTTGAAACAAAAATCACAGGCCCTTTAATTTTAAGGAATCTGGCCTTACAATATCCAGTAACAGTCACTTGATTCTGAGCACTCTGCTTGTACGGTGGTAGGGAATCTGTGTTTGGATACACCTCAGAAATGTATGTTACTCCTCTGGGGACTCAGCTCTGTGGGTCTGGGAACCTAATGATTAGATTCTGCAACTTTGACCAGAATATCTTCTCATGTGAAAATCCAGTAAACACAGATTTATAACTCAGGGTCACCATTGTTAGGATCATCAAACCAGAAACAAAATTTTCATTATGATTGGTCTGTATGTTTTGTATGCATCAGAGTAATCTATTTATAAGCTCATCTCAGTTCAGAAAAGGGTTGGTATAATATGAACCAGAGAGAGGAATGAGACAATCTAAAAAAGTTCGTCTGGTAAACCACCCAGATCCAAACATTTAGGGAATTTCATTTCTGGTGTTCTAGCACCCCTTTCGCTTGGCTCTTGTGTGAGAGATGTTCTAGACCCATTTCATCATTTCTTCCTCTCTTCCGTAATTTTCAGTGATCAAATGCCAGTAGCTTTTCTTGGATCCTATCCTTATGTCAACTTCACTAATCTCAAAACATTTTCACAGCACAATATGGTTTCCAAATTTATGCCCTTAAATTCTTTTTTCCTGTGTGGGTATCAGGAATATACATATGCTGCAATTTCATGTAAAGGCAGCACGTGATGGAGAAGCAGTTACTGTGCACAAAAATTTATTAAAAAAAACCTCTAAATAGATAATTTGAATACCTAAAAATTAAAAATGTTTGCACACAATTATTGAACATATTCTGACAAAGTTACTTAGTCACTTTTTCAATAAACAGTTTGGTGGGGGTTGGTTAATTTGACTCATAAAAATACCTACATTGTTAGTATCTATTAAGCCACAAGAAATTTCCCATTTTAGAATTTTACCGTATTAAAATTAATTTGAAGTTTTAAAGAGAAAATAAGAAGCCAATTAAGAGTTTTAAAAGGGCGTTTTAATAAAAGTTTAAGTACCTATCGTCAAAAACATCCTGTCCATGTACTTCAATAAAATTCTAACAAGAAATGATTATTCATTGTTCTGCATTATTTTAGGATTTTTCATGTTTAATTGATTGTGACTGTTACTTCACAATTGATCAATGTTTATAAGCAATTGTCAAGATTGTTAATTCTCTTTGGTCCAATTAGGCCCACTAGGTTTTTTTTTTTTTTTTTTTTTTTTTAATCTGGGCACAATATTTTTTCTTTATTTATTTTATTTATTTTTATGTGGTGCAGAGGATGGAACCCAGTGCCTCATATGTGCGAGGCAAGTGCTCTGCTGCTGAGCTATAACTTCAGCCCCCAGGCCCACTATTTTTTTGAAAACCCTCAACAGAAGTGTGCATCGATTTTGGTGATATACCCTGCTTTCCCACAGTCCTCCATCGATGTGACTTTATAGGAATCCCATCATGATGTAGAGTATGGTCCTTGAGCTGGGGTTGATCTTGCGATTTGCCATGCCCAGCAGAATGTGGATGAAAGGATAATGTTTGTCCAGAAGCTAGGCTTTGAGAGGGCATGTTCACCTCTGCCATCTCCTGTAAAATCTATCTTCACCATGACAATAACCTGGAGATTAGCTGGAGGAGGATGAAAAATTAAGTAGACTCACTTTTTCCCACCTTACTAATCATAACAAGCAAAGCTGAGCTCAGCAAAATTGCCCATCTGACATGAAGTTGCATCAGAGTTCAGTTCTTTTCAGAGTTGTCCTGATAGCCCATAGACAGTGAGCAAAACTAAATGTTCCAGGTTGCTTTCCACTGAAGTCTGGGGTGTTTTCTTGGAAAACATGTTAGTGGCAATACACAGTGTCCAATTTGTGATATCTTTACCTCTATCAGGTGCTTTATGTATTAACTTGTTAGGAAGAAATAGAAAGTTATTCTCTAAAATTCTAACTGCCCAGTAGGTCAAATTTATCATAATTCAAGTCTGGAGGTAAGAATATTACTAGTTTGAGCAACTGGACAAAGGCATAGCCCATGAAGATAAGAGTGTGTGTGTGATTAAAATTCTTTATTGTATAAGACTCATATCATGAGTAAATACAGAAGCTACAAATAAGGGCTTTCACTTATCAAAGGGATACACAAACACACACACACACACACACACACACACACACACTCCACTATTAATTCTTTGCTTAAATGTTTTTACTTAACGATTTGAGATAAAGGAATGATGCAAATGTTAAAACATGTACACATTAGCTAACGTTTGGTTAGATTTCAAATTAAAAAATTTAGAAGGATAATGCTAGATTTGAGTAATATTCTGATATTTTTATTTTCAAAAGAATTGAAACGGTACAAGAGAAAATAGGTTTCAACTTTCTTTTAAAAATGCAGTTGCGTATTAAAACAAAACAAAACAAAAAACAAGGGGGAAGTATGCAACATTTTCTTCTAATTTTTTATATTATAAGCCTGCAAAATGCTGCAACTCCAAATGTGAACACAAGATGTGTCAGTGTCTGTACTCAGGAATGCAACTAAAGTAATGCCTTGTGTTTATTAATAGCAATGCCAGCTGTGCTTAAAACAGAAAGGTAGAAGTAGTGGAGCACAAGATTTTTTTTTTTTTGTCAGAAGGCACATTTTAAATACTTGTGCTGTTTGAGCACTGGGGAATAAAAATTAAGTCAGGTTTGCACTATATGTGGGTTAGGTGGGTTATATTGGTAAATTAGTGAACCAAGAAGATAAAGAGTAACACAAAGAGATGTCCTGGCTATGAATTAAAAGCAATAAAACAAAAGAATTTTTTAAAAAGTAATAAATAATAAGATAATATTCAGAAAAGTATCCCAAAAATAACTGTTAAAAAAATAGGAGTTTATAAATAAGTGAGAAAGTAATTTTTACAGCAGTGGAGCTGAAGGGAGTTTCACTCATTTGTGCACATCATCATTCATAGTCCTCTACTAATTTCCAGCATTGCCTCTTCTATATTTACCACTGACCTCCAGCATCCCTGCACTCCTGTGCACCCCTCAGATGATCCTAATGGCTCTTCAGGCAGTGTATTCTAACTGCACCTTCATTTGCCAATCTTCTTCTCAAGATGATGAAATCGCTGGAAACAATGACATTCTATGAACCAATGCCACATTCTCCATCCCTTGCATAGTGTTTGTTTTGTAGAAGGGATTCAGAAATGAAATGAAAGATGGATGTCTGAGAAGAACATGAGCAGTGCACCTGAGCTCTCAGGAACAACTGCACAGGTGGGAGAAAGGAAAATGAAACAGTGTTTGAGTTCTCCCTGGTTCTGGAAGTTAGGTAGCTAGGCATGGTAGATAGAAAATATGAAACAAGAGCAGCTAGGAAATGCTGAGGAACAGTCTTTACAATGTCCGTTACCCAAGTTTAAGTACATGGTCCTGGAGCATCAGCTACATAGAAATCAGAAATTCTGAAGCAAATGATTATATATGGACTGCAAAGAGTGAAATGATAGAATACATTGAAACGGTTTCATACTTTGGTATGTTGTTCTTCTTCTATCCAATTAAAAGTTTCATGAAGACTATGAACTCTACAGTAAAGTTATTTTTACTAATAATTATTGCTATAATATTCTAGTAAATAAAACTGTGTGCCAATCTATGTTCTTCAGCTTAGTGCTATGCCACATTACCACAGGGATTATTTTGACTCCCGTTAGAATGACAGTGAGTCAGGGAATCACAGCCATCCATTTTGGTCTGAAGCTTCTTTCTGTTCAAAGGACTTGGACGAGTTGCGTACAGATCAGTCACTCCATGGATGCACAGCTAATTCAAATAAGCGTTCCCTTCCTCAAGTCCAATCTTTCTACTTCACTCTAGGCTTTGGTTAGGAAGATGAGTTTTGTTCCATCTTCAAGTTCTGTTACAAGGGAAGTTTGAGCTTTAGAGAAGGGAGGAGGTCAAAGGCTGAGGACAATGTTTGCCTATCCTTGCCAACACACTGTGGACTCCGCCATCATGAAAGCTTAGGAAAGGGAAATATGAGAAATTTTAGGGTAGAGGATAGGTTTGTAAAGGTGGCTCTCTAAGAACGAGCCTGCTTTGCTTTACACTGAGTCAATGATGACACCTGGGAGGTGGTCATGTCGAATTGCTTAAGCAGAGTTTTTTTTTTCCATTTTTGCTTTTAATGGAACACATATATTTTAATTTCTTTGGTTCCCTGCTATATCTTGAGTACCTAAACCTTCCTTGATATTCAGAACTTACCAATGTTTGCTGCATGAATACAGCAAGCATGAACAAATAGACACAGAATCTATAAATGCTTATATGATTTGATCCATCAATATTAGCAAGTTATCATGAGAAAATGGTCAGAAAAATTTGCAAGAGTATTCATACGCATGTTCATGTTAGTATTAAATAACAAAAATCAAAACAAAATTTTAAATGTCAACTAAAAGTTTAAATGTTCACTAATTGTTTTTGCACACCAAGTGTAATATCACCATGAAAGATATTTATTAACACAGAAATACATTACTAATAAATTCTTAAAATTACTTGAAAATCAGTCACTTAAAATTAATTAGTACAAAATAAAATTTATTGTTTAAAGGGCTAGAAAGACATGGAAGACTGTTAAAAGTGGTTACCTTTTTTTTTTATAAATTGGATTGAATTTTACATTTTTCCTTTTATACTCCATATTATTTGAATTTTTTCAAACTAAGCCTGAATGATAAATAGGGAAAAATAAAGACATAATATTTTGACACAAATTAAAATGCCAAAACATTTATTTTTGGTGAAGAGGAAAGCATTAGTGTTCTTTTTGGTGTTTTAGAAACAAAACTACATTTTTTTACCAATAGATAAAGGGTATCTTTCAATTAGTCTTGCAAATATCTATTCACATCATTTTTTAAAAAAAACTCTATGAAATAAAACTCTTATTAGTAAGAAAAGAAGTACATATAAGCCATTCAGAATTTTAATTCATTCACTTAAAAGTGAAACTAATAATGCCTTAATTAGAAATTGTAAGAATGAAATCTCTTAAGCATAGTGTCAACAATGGTCAAAATGCTAACATTAAAAAAAAAATCATAAGACCATAAAAATTACCTACTGTCTTTTCTTCAAAGCCTTTTGACACCTTTGTCAAAGATGGCTGTATCTGTATGATTTTGTCTCTATGTCTTCTCTTCTGTTCCTTAGGGCTATGTGTAATTTTTATTCCAGTACCATACAGATTTTGTTACTATAGCTTTGTAGTATAACTTGAAGTCAGGTATTGTGATACCTCCAGCATTATTTATTTATTTATTTATTTATTTTTTGCTTAGAACTGCTTTGCCTATTCTAGGTCTTCTATTGCTTCAAATGAATTTTAGGACTGTTTTTCATAGTTCTATGAAGGATGTCATTTACATTTTGATGGGGATTGGATTAAATCTGAAAATTGTTTTTGGTAATATGGACATTTTAACTATATTAATTCTGTCTATCCAAGAACATGGAAAGTGCTTTTATGTTCTTCTGTGCTCTTTAATTTGTTTCTTCGGTATTCTATACTTTTTATTATAGAGGTCTTCATTTCTTTGTTATTCCTAGGTATTTTATTTTCCTTGAAGCTATTATAAATGGAATTGTTTTCCCAATTTATTCTTCATCAAATTCATTATAGATGCACAAGGAATTTATTAATTTTGGTAAAGACAGCTTTTTTAACACATGGTATGGGGAGAACTGGATATCCATATGTAGAAGAATGCAGCTAGATTTCTAAATCTCACCCTGCACAAAAGTGAACTCAAAATGGATCAAAGATCTAGGAATTAGAAAACTTTGTTATTGCTAGAAGAAAACATATAGTCAACACTCAAACATATAATTGCAGGCAACACAATTCTTAATAGGATTCCTAAATCTCAGAAAATAACACCAGGAATTAATATATGGGATGGCATCAACTTAAAAAGCTTCTGAATAGCAGAGAAAATGATTAAGAACACAAAGAGATAATTTAAAAACTGCAAGAAAATCTTTACTAGCTATTCTTTTAACAGAAGATTAATAGCCAAAATACATAAGAAACTCAAAAAACCACACATAAAATCAAATGACCCAATCACTAAATGGGCAAATGAACTAAACATATATTTCTCAAAATAAGAAATACAAATGGTCAACAAATATATGAAGAAGAATGTTCAACATCTTTAGCAATCAGGGAAATACGCATCCAAACTCCATTTCATCTCACTCCAGTTAGAATGGCAGACATCAAGAATACATATGATAATAATGTTGGAGAGGAGGGAGTGGGGAGGAACACTTTGTATGCTGTTGGTGGGATTGTAAATTAGTACAAACACTATGTAAAACAGTATAGAGCCTTCTCAAAAAATCATGAACAGAACTATTATATGACTCAGCTATACCATTCCTTTGGGTGTTTATCCTAAGGAATTAAAGTCAGCTAGGGATACATGGTTTCCCATATTTATAGCAGAACAATTCAAAATACAGAAATTATTGAACCAGCAGATGAATGGATAAAGAAAATGTGATATATATATATATATATATATATATATATCACATTATATATATTCATAATGAAATTTTACTCAGCCTTAAGGAAAAATGAAATTATTATTATTATTATTATTATTATTATTATTATTATTATTATTTAAGGACACTGAATGGAACTTGAGTACACTATATTAAGTGAAATAAGTCAGTGACTTCATGCTCTTGCTGGCTGAGGGAGTCAGCAGTCAGGACCAGCGTCTTGCAGGTTGAAGGAGGAAGATGGAGGTGGAATCACAGGTTACCCAGGAGGAAATTAAGAAAAAGCCAGAGAAGCCAATTGACCCCAGAAGACATGCCTGCTGCTGCTGCTGCTGCTGCTGCTGCTGCTGCTGCGAGTCTTCACTGCCAATAATGGCCATTACCACCCAATGGATGAACTCTCCTGCGAAAACATATCCTCCAGCAAGCTGGAGATTTACACCTGGATGGATGCAACTTTGAAAAAATTGACTAGTTTAGTAAAAGAAGTCTACCCAGAAGCTAGAAGCAGTGAACACACTTTAAATTTGCAATTGTTTTTATGGATCTTAAAAGACCTGGCCATTGAAATAAGGAGATTGGCAGCACCATGTCTGGCAGCAGAGTACTGAGGATTCCATGACCTTGTAGTTGCAGAAGTTCCAAATATGCGGTTATTTGGGCATAGCAATTACCCCTCCAAATCGCGCACCACCTCCTTCAGGGTGTTTTCGACCATATTAAATTTTATTTACTACCTCTCAAATTTATTTCTCAGCCACTAATGTAAAATAAACTTACATACTCTTTCCTCCCCTGGTTTTTGCCATTAAGACTTTAAATTCTTAGCAAATTGTAATGCAACTATTTAAGAGTTAGATTTGGATGTACTATGGATATGAATATTAATAGAAAGTCTGTATGTTTCACACCATTGTAAAAGATGAAGAAAGGTACTTTTAGCATTCTGTGTGAAACTATTGTTAAATATATTTGTACGATCAGAAGAAAGAAAGAGAAAGGCAGCGGAGCACAACAGACACTAGTATGGCAATATGTAAATTAATGGATGTGTAACTGATGTGATTCTGCAATCTGTGTATGGGGTGAAGGTGGGAGTTCATAACCCACTTGAATCAAAGTGTGGAATATGATATGTCAAGAAATTTGTAATGTTTTGAACAACCCACAATAAAAAATTGAAAAAAAAAAAAAAGAAAGAAAGAAAGCCAAACACAGAAAACCAGGGGTCACATGTTTTCTCTCAAAGATGGAAACTAATTAAAAAAAAAAAAAAAAA
>NW_026000174.1:49805476-49810866 GCF_001458135.2 Marmota marmota marmota | reverse complement strand
AAAAAAAAAAAAAAATATATATATATATATATATATATATATTGGGGTCTAAATACAAGGGAGACCAGTGGAGTAGTGGAAGGGAATCAGGGAGAGGGAAGAGAGTAGAAAAAGGGGAGGTAGTGAGAAACAAAATTGATCAAATCATATTGTTAGATTGTGTGCATGTATGAAAATCTGATAACAAATCCCACTATTATGTATAATTACAATGCACCAATAAAAATTTTATAAGACTACCTACTCTGTGGTATGCACCAGGGGATATGAATTCCCTTCATATGTGCTCACCCTTCTTGTCATAATCTTTCCTCACAAGGACAGGGTGGAGTTTAGCACTGGGAATTTTATCAAAAAACAATTCTCATTCATTGTGACTGACCATAGCAACTTGTTAGAGTCTGTAAACAAGTCAAAATAACACCTGGCATTTTGCCAGGGGAATGTTAAAGTTCGTAAACAAGTCTGGATGGTGCCTGGCAAAATGCCAGAGGGAGTGGTTTGAGAAGTAACAAAAACAAGCCATTAAGTGTGGAGATTCCTTATTGGTTGACTGATGTATCTAGTTTATGCTAATTAGATAAGCTGTGTGGAATGTATAAATACTGCTCCTGTCCTGCAATAAATGGTTCCTACTCCTGCTGTATCAACGTTCACAAGTTGTTTGTCACCCCCCGGTTATTTTGCTGCAGCCGGACTGCGGCAGCAACTGCCAAAGAAAAGCCACTTTTAGGTCAAGTACTAATTTAGCAACAAATAGTTACGAATCCTGCCGTGTGGTCGTTAGTCTGTGAAGCCTTCAGGGATCCTAATATCTGACTATTCTAAAGGTTGGTGGTGTGGATAAACATGACTTTTAATTTAAAGGACATCCAATGTTAAAAGTAGAGAAGTATTTACCAGCACGATTTAGGCTTTCAAGTGATTAATTAGAAGCCAGTTAGCTAGTGAAACATGAGAACAAAGCGGGAATCCTGAACTTGGCTCACAGAAACCCTGAATCGGTAGGTGTACACTTGCTGCTTTATCCATTATCAGCTCAGGACACTCATGCTGACTGCATGGAGATAAAAGGCTGAATATCTTATTACCAGCTCCCTTGAGCCCTGTGGCCAAACCTTTTTGTGATTTGAGCTTAATTACCTTGAAAGAGGTGCATCAGTTTTATGAGGTTACAAATAAAAAGAAGATTTAGATCTTCCCTTGTGTGAAACTGGTCCATAGATTGAATTCTTAACAATTGTCACTGCTCCAGTTTTGTAGAAGGCAGCATCTCATTTGTTTAAGGAAATACATTGCCAAGTAAAATTGTCCTTACTGAGCCCTAAATAAATTCCTAAGAATATTAAAATAAAAATAATTGCATTTCTTACTGATGACATCCTGAAGAACAACTACCAATCAGGCCATGTGACTGTTTAGATGTATTAATATTTTCCAGTAAATACAAAGCCTTTAATTTTCCTATTAACTTTAGTAATTTTAACAGGTGAGATGACTGCAATTTAAGTTTTTATCTTAAAAAAGTGTCATTTTTCCACCTGAAATCTGAGCAAAATGCTTGACTATTTTTAGGAAATCTAGAGCCCCATTGTTCTTGGTATCTATGCTCTTCTCCTTAGAGCAAATTTTTAAAAGGTGGAAAAATATGTGGAATTCAGCATGTTCTGCTGTGCATTTCTGTGGATTGGTGAGAATTCTAGTGCTAAACTGTACACTGAGAAGATTACCTTTGCAGACCAGGTGGTCCCTTAACTCCTCTTTCAGGGTTACAAAGGGCAACTGCAGTTCCTACTTCTCATTACAGAAACAGTCAAATGAATTACTTGATTATTACTGATTATTGTTATTGAATGTTTCCTTAAGATGCTCCATTGTTAATTCTCCTTAAAAATTGGAATAAACCAGGGATGCAAGGTTGGTTCAACATATGGAAATCAATAAATGTAATTCATCACATCAATAGACTTAAAGATAAGAATCATATTATCATTTCAATAGATGCAGAAAAAGCATTCAACAAAATACAGCACCCCTTCATGTTCAAAACACTAGAAAAACTAGAGATAACAGGAACATATTTCAACATTGTAAAAGCTATCTATGCTAAGCCCCAGGCCAACATCATTCTAAATGGAGACAAATTGAAAGCATTCCCTCTAAAAACTGGAGCAAGACAGGGATGCCCTCTGTCACCACTTCTATTTAACATAGTTCTTGAAATTCTAGGCAGAGCAATTAGACAGACAAAAGAAATTAAAGGGATGTGGATAGGAAAAGAAGAACTCAAACTATCACTATTTGCCAATGATATGATTCTATACCTAGGAAAGACAAAAAATTCCACCAGAAAACTTCTAGAAGTAATAAATTAATTCAACAAAGTAACAGGATATAAAATCAACACCCATAAATCAAAGGCATTTTTGTATATCAGTGAAAAATTCTCTGAAAGAGAATCTAAGAAAACTATCCGATTTACAATAGCCTCAAAAATAAATAAATAAATAAAATAATACGTGGAACCAACTTAAAGAAAGAGGTGAAAGATTTCTTTGATTGAAACTACAGAACACTAAAGAAAGTTATTAAAGAAGACCTTAGAAGATGGAAAAATCTTCCTTGTTCTTGAATAGGAAGAATTAATATTGTAAAAATGACCATACTACCAAAAGCACTAAGCAGATTTAATACAATTCTAATCAAAATACCAATGACATTCCTCAGAGAAATAGAAAAAGCAGTCATGAAATTCATCTGGAAAAATAAGAGACTCATAATAGCTAAAGCAATCCTTAGCAAGAAGAGTGAAGCAGGTGGTATCATAGTCCAGAACTTAAACTATACTAGAGAGCAATAGTAACAAAAATGGCATGATATTGGAATCAAAACAGACTTGTAGACCAATGGTACAGAACAGAGGATACAGAAAAAAAAAAACACATATAGTTATCTAATATTAGACAAAGGTGTAAAACATATATTGAAGAAAAGATAACCTCTTCAACAAATGGTGCTGGGAAAACTGGATATCCATATGCAACAAAATGAATTATGCCCCTATCTCTCACCATGCAAAAAGCTCAACTCAAAGTGGATCAAGAATTAAGGAATTAAATCAGAACCTTGCACCTAATAGAAGAAAAAGTAGGCCCAAATCTTCATCACATCCGATTAGGTCCTGACTTCCTTAATAAGACTCCTATAGCACAAGAAATAAAATCAAGAATCAAAAATGGGATGGATTCTAACAACAATAACAAAAAGCTTCTTCTTGGTAAAAGAAATAATCAGTGAGGTGAATAGAGAGCTTATATCTTGGGAGCAAGTTTTTACCACACACACATCAGATATAGCACTATCTCTAGGATATATAAAGAACTCAAAAATTTTAACACCAAAAAAAAAAAAAAAAAACCTCAATCAATAAATGGGCCAAGGAACTGAACAGATACTTCTCAGAAAATGATATACAATCAATCAACAAACATGTGAAAAAATGTTCAACATCTCTAGAAATTTGAGAAATGCAAATCAAAACTACTCCAAGATTTCATCTCACTCCATTCAGAATGGCAGCTATTAAGAATACAAACCAGAATAAATGTTGGCAAGGATGTGGGGAAAAAAGACACACTCATTGCTGGTGGGACTGCAAATTTGTGCAACTAATATGAAAAGCAGTATGGAGATTCCTTGGAAAACTTGAAATGGAACCACCATTTGACCCAGATATCCCTCTCCTCAGTCTATACCCAAAGGACTTAAAACACAGCATACTGCAGGGACACAGCCATATCAATGTTTATAGCAGCACAATTCACAATAGCTAAACTATGGAACCAACCTAGATGCCCCTCAGTAGATGAATGGATAAAAAAACATGTGGCATATATACACAATGGAATATTACTCAGAAATAAAAGAGAATAAAATCATGGCATTTAGAGGTAAATTAATGGAGTTGGAGAACATTATGCTAAATGAACTAAGCCAATTCCAAAAAAAAAAAAAATATGATGAATGTTTTCTCTGATACGAGGATGCTGATCCATAATGGGGATGGGGGAGGAGCATGTGAGGAATGGTGGAACTTTATATAGGGCAAAGGAGAGCAAGGGGAAGGGAAGGAGTATAGGGGTAAGAACTATGGTAGAATGAGATGGACATCATTACCCTAAGTCCATATAAAAAGACACAAATGGTATGACTCTACTTTGTGTATACAATCAGAGACTTGAAAAATTGTGCTCTATATGTGTATTATGAATTCAAATGCATTCTGCTATTAGAGTTAATAAATAAATGGGGACGAATTAATAGAAATATTTGAGAGTTCACAATTTGATTTAGCAGCATAATAACATGAATATTGCTGTCTAAAGAATATCCCTGTGGGTTTCCTTGTTGTCATACACAGTTGACCCAGACACCAAAATTTAGTCCTGTATTGAGGTAGCTACAAAGCAAAAACAAACTCCTTTTTGCAATAACAGTTCAGTTAAATAAATGCTGAGAAATAAGGGGATTAATAGGATTTTCTCTTTATTTCATTAACTCACCTATGTTATGAGACAGCCAAGACAAAGATGCTCTTGTTAAGAACTGACATATGGAGCTTTTAATCTTAATTGAATTCTTTGCTCTCAGATATGTGTTTCTGATCTCATGAATCCTTGTTGTATTTTCTCCAGCTAATTTTATAGCTATCTGTGCACATCATAAAATTAAGGCATTTCATTTTCTATGTTCTTTCTCTATAGTATTTTAGGAACTTATAATGTGTATTAATTTTTTCTTTTGTTTTAATTTTCCTTTTATTTTAAAAATATACACTAGTATGGCAACATGTAAATCAATGGATGTGTAACTGATATGATTCTGCAATCTGTATACGGGGTAAAAATGGGAGTTCATAACCCACTTGAATCAAAGTGTGAAATATGATATGTCAAGAACTATGTAATGTTTTGAACAACCAACAATAAAAAATTAAAAAAAAAAGACATAGCCATAGAAAAAGAGCAAAAAAAAAAAAAAGAGGACTAGACACCAGAGCTTCTCTTGTTCTCTGTGCATGTACCCAGGAAAGGGCATGTGAGGTCATGGAGGCAGCTGTCTGCAAGCCAGGAGGAAGAACCTCAAAGACTAAATCTGGGCGCATCTCAATCTTAGACTTATGAGGCTTCAGGACTGCAAGAATATGACGCCCTGCTGAAGACAAAGTCTATTATTTGGATTACTCTACTTTTCAGTAAATTCAACTTTACTCTTTCAGAAAATACTTCCATAGGAAGGTAAAGTCATATTAACGCAGACCATAAGCTGTGTGACTGTGTACACCTTCAGTTCTTAACATATGCAAAGTTCAATAAAAAGTGATCACTGTT
>NW_026000174.1:49793485-49797041 GCF_001458135.2 Marmota marmota marmota | reverse complement strand
TGTGTATAAGAGACAGCTCCTAGCCCCGGTCCAGGGAAGTTCCGGGAGCCGGAACTCGGCCGCCCCGCACTCGGTGTTCTCTCCGATAAGATCAGGTTCTAAGAAGCACCCAGGCGCTGAACCCTAGCAATCTGTCTGCAAGCCGCAGGCGAATTGCAGCCTGAAATTACCTGATCTATGGCTGAATGAGCTGCGGTCAGTCGAAAACAGGGGAGATGACGTCAGTTTACCAACATGGTGGCTGCTGGCCTCCTCTGTGGTCTGACCGGTGTGGAGAACCGAGATGGACCGCTTCCTTCCCCCGTCTCGAACCCAGAATTCAGCCCTGAGTACGGTGCTTGCGCGGCTGGCAGAAACTGCAGCGCTGTAACCCTGCGTCTCTATCCCAGCGCGCGCTGCAGACTCTAGCCGTGGGGCGATTTGCTGAATAAGCAGTGTTACCCTCCGTGCGACAAACCTCTCGCGTTTGAGTCCCCGTAGCCGATCCTCGTGCGATGGAAATCCTTCCTCCAGGTTCCGGAGCACCCCACTATTGCTGGAAATTCCTAACAAGATATCCTTTAGCCATCCTGACTTGTCATACTCCCACACAGTGAAGCAGCACACGGGGGCAATGCACTCCCCTTGCCGCCATCTTCAGAATTCTTCTTTCATACATTTGATTCAAGTGGGTTATGAACTCCCATTTTTACCCCAAATACAAATTGCAGAATCACATCGGTTACACATTCACATTTTTACATAATGCCATATTAATGACTGTTGTATTCTGCTACCTTTCCTATCCCCTACTATCCGGATCTGATTCTGCTCTTGGGCTCATTTTACACTCGTTCTCTCGTATCTCAAGTGAACCATTAATTCTGTCAGACAATCACATTACACTTTCCTAGACCCATTCTCCTGTATGTTATTCATACCTTCTCTTAAACTCACAATGCCTTCTTTCCCATCTTTATTTGTGGTTGGTAACTTACTTCCAAATTCTCAAAATAAAATGAAACATCTTAGGAAACTTTATGCCATCTCCCACCATCCTTTCTATCATCAACATCTACCCAGTGTCACCCTGGATACCCATCATTAGGGTGAGGAATGGCTCATGATTTTACATAAAGTCAGATGCCTGTATCACACACCATATTCTATCCTCTCTCATCTACTCAAAAACGTAACTCTGAAAACTTTCCCTTTTCCCTTCTAGGTCATGTCCATCAGAAGACAGACACACTGAAAATTTCCTTATTTAAAATGTAGAAATGAATGGTATGAATGAATAGATAATCCATTTGTGATCCTGTTTCACTTAATAGCTAGGGATCATCTCATTCTCCATTTCCTTCTTTCTTTTTCCTTTCATACTATAATACCTCAGAAGAGTTGCTGGATTTGGTATCTCCAATTTAATTCCTTCCATTTTCTTATAAGTCTATTCCAGTAAGATTTTTGCTCTCATGTTTAACCAAAAAAAATGCTTTCTGATGTCTTCAATAATCTCCCTTTGGCGATATTTGATGTTCGGCAGCTAGTCCTCATCTTACCTGACCAGTAGCTGGTGCCTTCTGGATTCTGTTGTCCACTTGGCTTTCTTCCTGACTGGGTTCTTGATTTGTTTTTGTTTCTTATCAGGATCATTTTCTAACTCCTTCTCCTTTCTTTTTTTTTTTTTTCTTTTTTGAACATTCTAATGTTGGTGTTCTAGGGCTCAGTTCTTTGCTTTCCTCCATTATTTTTCTATTATCACTTCTTTGCTGATTTCATCAAGTCTTCTGTGTATAAATATATCAAACTCAAATCTTCAGGCTTCTTGAAGCAAACTGGAAACTCTTAGCAAATAGCCAAGTAATATCTCTATTGAGAAACCTAATAGGCATCTTAAAGTCATCTCATCTAAAGCCAACCTCTTAATCCTCTTCTCACTTAGGGTTGCCAGATAACATATATAACATATAGTTAAATTTGATTCCAGAAAAATAAGTTAAATACATGTGTGATTTAAATATCTTCTAAAATTCAAATTTATCAGGGTATTCTCTATTTTTATTTGGTAAATATGGCATTCCTAAGATCTTTTCTAACTGAACTGCTACAAACTTACTTCATTCTTCTACTCCATTAGGCTGAAAATCTTGGAGGGATCCTTAACTTCTTCTCCCTTTTCCTCCCAATACCCAATCTAGCAGGAATGATAAAATGTATTCAGAGTGACTACTTTCCACCATTATTTAACTACATCTTGGCCAATAAGGGTTAATCTGAATTGTCAAATTGACAATCAATTAGCAAATTGACTTGATTGTATTAAGAGATGCCTAAGACTAAGAGGCTCCTGGGCCTGTCAGTGAAGGTGTGTCTAGGAATGATTGGCATGTGGAATAGCAAACTGAAGTGGAGACCCTCCCTAAGCATGAGTAGCACTCTCCAATAGGATGGCAGCTTGGAGGAATAAACATAGGAAAGACAAGGAAGCAGCAACAGGTTCAAACTGATTGTCTTTGAGTAGGTTCTTTATTGGTGTTGAGATCACCTGAGGATCTCTGACTCTGGCTCCTTCACTCTTTGAAAGCAGACTCTGCTGGTGCTTCTCCAGGGAGTTTCCAGAAACCTTTGATCTCAGACTGGGGTATCCCTGTTGATCCCTCTTAGTCTGAGGCTTCAGCTTCTTGGACTGTGCAGTTACTGGTTCTTTCAGCTCTCCAGCCTGCAGATAACCATTATGGACTATTCAGCTTCTGATCATATAAGCTAATTAAGTAAATTCCATTTTTATAAACATACTTCCTATTGATTCTGTTTCTTTAGAAAATAATATTTGGTTCAAATTCCAAGTTCCCATTATTTCTCTCTGAATTATTGTGAGAGTTTCCTAACTGACCTCCTGATTTTTACACCTTCTTCCTCACTCGTCCATAAAATTCTCAACACAACAGCTAGGGTGACTCTTAAAACTGGTCATGTTTCTCTTTTTGTTTAAAACTCTAAAACTCTGTTATGGTCCCTGTTTTAGTTTCTTCCCCACCTCTCCCCACTCTGACCAAAAGACCTGACAAGAATAATTTTAGAGGAGAAAAACTTTATTTAGCACTCATAGTTTCTGAGCTCTAAATCTTATTTATTTATTTTTATTTACTTTTTTTTTAGTTGTAGATGGTCATAATATCTTTATTTGTACTTATTTGTTTTTTATCTGGTGCTAAGGATCAAACCCAGTGCCTCACACTTGTGAGGCAAGGGCTCTACCACTGAGCTACAACCCCAGCCCATATCTCTCAATCTTGATAGCCAATGCCTTTGCTCTGGGCAGCCAACTTCATTGCTCTGGGCCCGGTGAGGCAGAACATAATGGTAGAAGGGTGTAGTAGAGGAAATCAGCTCAGACAAGGCAATAAGCAAGGGGGGGAGGGAGGTAGGGAGAAGAGAGGGAGAGAGAGAGAGAGAGAGAGATAGAGGGGAGAAAGAAGGAGAGAGAGAGAGAGAAAGAGAGAAAGAAAAAGAGAAAGAGAGAGAGAGAGAGAGAGAGAGAGAGAGAGAGAGAGAGAGAGAGAGAGAGAGAGAG
>NW_026000174.1:49727752-49793460 GCF_001458135.2 Marmota marmota marmota | reverse complement strand
AAGAGAGAGAGAGAGAGAGAGAGAGAGAGAGAGAGAGAGAGAGAGAGAGAGATTGGGTTCACCAAGGACAAAATACATACCCCAAAGACATCCCCCAGTGACCTATCATCTCCAGGCCATCCTACCTGCCTACAGTTACCACCCAATTAGTCCATTCAATTGGGTTAATGCACTGAATGGCTAAGGCTCTCATAAGCCAATCCTTTCACCTGTAAATTTTCTTGCATTATTTCTTACGTAAATGTTTTGGGGGAAACCTCACAAATAAGCCATAGTAGTCTCCACGTCTTCTTAAATTCTTGTAATAGCCCACAAGTCCCACATGACATATTACCTATTGTGCTACCTTCTGATCATACCTTCTATTCTTCTCCCTCTACTTAATGTTCTCCAGCTGTGTTGTCCTTCTTGATCTTTCACAAACATAGCAGAAATGCTCCTACCTAGTTCCTGCATTTTATCTGTTTCCTCAGCCTGGGATGTTCTCCAGATTGCTACATGGCCAAATCTTTAATCTGCTTTTTATTTGATTTTCCTCAAATGGAATCTTTCTTTTTTTTAATTTATTTTTTAGAAGTAGTTGAACACAATACCTTTATTTTATTTATTTTTATGTGGTGCTGCAGATAGAACCCAGGGCCTCGAATGTGCTAGGCAAGCGCTCTACTGCTGAGCCACAACCCCAGCCTCCAAATCTCATCTTTTTGATACGGGCTACTCTGACAATTCTATTTAAAGTTACATGTATTTGTAATCACAATCACTATTAACTTTTATGCCTTTTTCTGTTTATCCCAGCATTTATCATCTTTCAATCACCACTGGAATATACGTATTTATTGTACTCATTCTAAACCACAGAGCAGTTTAGGCACACAGGCACACATCAGGTACTCAATTAATATTTATTGAATAAATGAAATGTTGGATTGTATGGTACTTTAATTCTTATGATCCTAACTCTGAAGTCCTTTTCTGTTAATTTGTGAAATAATGGCTTGGAGCTTTCCTATTTAGATACTCTTTTTAAACAAACATAATGAACACCAATCAAGTTTTACACAAAACTTAAAATATGTAATTTCACTTAATAATTTTGACACAACCAAGAGGTTCATCCTTATAAAGATAAAAATTGACCACGCAATTCACAATGGTCATAAAAATGTAAAATTCACATTAGTGCCAAGAAGAATGTAAAGTAAATAAAAAAAATGAAGAAAAACACCCACATGAGGTGAAAATATTTTAACACAGTTCATCTCAGGTGAGATAATCTAACCAGTGTGGTACTTACTGATTATGAATAGTAGAGGATTAATGATCATAAAAATGATAATAGGAATTCTGAGGAATAATCAATTCAAATTTGTGAAATATATTTGCAAATTCTGAATGTACAGTATGTACATTAAATTATGTATGTATTACAATTTGTGTGTGTGTGTGTGTGTGTGTGTGTGTATGCGCTGCTATGGTTTCCATAGAAGTTGTCCCCAAAAGCTTATGTGTGAGATTATGCAAGAATTTTGGGAAGTAAAATGATGAGATCATAAGAGGGGGTGGCATAACCTAATCAGTGGATGAATCCAGAGATGAATTGACTGGGTGGTACTTGTAGGCAGGTAGGGTGTGAGAGAAGGAAGTACATTAATGGGTGCCGGACTTTGGGTTTGTATTTTGTCCCTGGTTAGTTGCTCACTCTCTCTCTCTGCCACCTTGTTGTCCTGTCCTTAGCTGTTTTCCTTCTCCATCTCCTTCCATCACAATGTTGTGCCTCACCTTGGTCCCAGAGCTATGGATGCCGTATACAGAGAATGAGCCAAAATAAAACTTTTTCTCCTCTACATTTTTTTTTTTTGTGATACAGCTGGTTACCAGTGACCATTTCTTCTCCCTCAAATGCTGAAGTATAACATTAGAGAAGCACACCAGGGCAAGCATATAAAGCAGGGTTTTAAATAGGAGTAGTAACATAGACTTCTTCCAGGAAGGAGAAGGGGGCCGTAGCTGGTATCCTTGTATCCTATGAAGAGAGGTGTGCCACCTTTTTATATGTCTTTAGACTTCCTTTGTTCTCCTGTCCTCTTCCCCTTATCTTACTCCTTCCTGTGACTAGGCCCAGGAAATGCTTGGTGGGATGTCCAAAAGGTGGGAAACAGGTGGGCTGAAGGGGGAAAGGCAGGATGGAGCAGCCTCAGACACAGTAATTAACAACTTTTATAACTCCCTGTAGGGAGGGGCAATTCCTAGGCAGGTTACCTTGGCAGCAAGTTAGAGCAGGGGCAAGTTTTCTTGATAAGGGTGGTGGAAGGGTGCTGAAGGCATTTCAGTCCCTCAGTGGGCAGACTCCAACTTCCCAGACTCACTCAAATTGGCCTCCTTGATCTGACCTGAGTGGATTTACCTATCTATACCTACAGCCTGTCTAATTTCTGGCTTTACTTGTTAGATCTTTTGTTCACAGAAAGGAAAAAAGCTGACTGAAATACACACATGAGGTACATAATATGTAGTAAAGCATTCTACATGTTACCATTATTTGGTCTGTATATGATCTATCAGAAATCACCAGTGTCCTACAGCTCACACGAGAAACACTTTATTTAAACTACAGCCCAGAACAGACAACTGAAAAACATTCCACATGTAGAAGCTTGGTTTGGTCATAGGAGTAAACTGAAAAGGTATCTGAAAACTTCTTGCTTAATTTTATATATGAAAGGATGATCAAATAACCTCATTTATGTTTGGGGACACAGAAACATGAAAAAACACATGCCCTGCTTTCTAACTGGAGCCAACAGTGAGGCTAAAAACTTTAGTGCACAGCAAAGCCCCACCTGGGTGAGGCACTTCTCATGGATGCCTGCAAAGAGCCTCAATTTCTGGACCATGTGCTAAAAGCCTTTTTCAAACACCATAATATTGTATCTGTAAACACACTAGAATGAAACACAGTGGAAATAAAGATAGCAAACTTAAGATTATTTGGCCTAGTTTTGGTACTGGTTAGAACCATAATATATATGTACATCAATTTTACACACGAAATTTTAGGTAAGATTTGCATTTAGCCTTTTTCAGCCTCCCCCACCCATGCCCACACACCAAAAAAAAAAAAAAAAAATCTATAAAACCTGTCAATTTCAGGGCAAGAACAAGAAGGAAAAAGACACACTATAAGCACAGAGTTTGTTGAATAAACTGTCCTTTAGATCACCTTTAAGACAATACCCCATCAGGCAATAAAGCCTTCCAGTTCAATTTCCTTTAACAGAAGTAAGTTTTCCCCTGAATGAAATTCTCTTCATTTGCTGATTGGAGAAGACAGCTAATTTTAATAGAGATTGTCCCTCTATGACTCTCTTACATTTGCAGATTGCATGAGAAATATGAATTTCAGGAGGAAGAAAATCATTAGCAATAGAGGTATTTAGAAGAAGTAAAAGGTTGAAATGTACATTTAGCACAAAGCAGCAATCTCTTTACTCATAGCTCCAGGGTTATCAGGATGTCATTAACAGCTTTTCACTACCTAAAATGTTTTCAAACAAAATAAGCTAAATGAGGAGCAAGGTGAATGTGGTTCATTTCAAAACACTTATTTAGTGTTGCTTGAAAATTGAAGGAGAAAACATGGGCCCATTTCAATTCCTTTCCAAACATGGTAAACCCCAAATCTTTCCCCTGCATTAAATCAACCTGTGGTCTATAATTTAAATTCCATAGTATTTGGATCAAACACTGTTTTTTAAAATTCTTCAGAGTAACAAATGCCATCACACATTTCTGCTTTACTTTGTTTCCACCTTGCAGGCTATGGAGGAGTACCTTATAAATTTTACTTCAGTGCAAGTTACACCCAAAGAGATGAGCTGTTTTCCAACAGAAGAAAACAGATGTGATGACAGAATATCTAAAAATAAGGTGGATTAATCTTTCTTATTTTAAAAGAGGAACTAGAACTTTCTCAATACTGTGGATGCTTCTACAGTCCATTTCCTTAGCACCTCTGAGATGTGGACTCTTGAAGAATCGTCTCCTTGGCCTGAAACCCATTCTTCACATGGGATCAAACCCATGCCACAGGTGCCTGCTAGGCCAATGCTTTACTACTGAGACAGGTTCTCAGTCTTGAGGAGGTTTTTGAAAAGGATCCAAAGCCTGTCTTTAATTTGTTCCTTATCTAGGGGAGAAAATTGCAATTCAAAAGTTAGCCTGTATTGTTGGTTTGAAATTAAGCAAAATAAAGGAAATACCAATAAATTCAATTACTATTTATATATTTTCCCTCTCTCAAAATATATGTTTCTTTTTTTCTTTTTTAGTTGTTTTTATTTTTAAAATACATGACAGCGGAATGCAACACAATTCTTATTACACATATAGAACACAATTTTTCATATCTCTGTATATAAAGTATGTTCACACCAATTCATGTCTTCATACATGTACTTTGGATATTGATATCCATCACATTCCACCAGCTCAGTTGGTAGAGTGCTTGCCTTGCATACACAAGGCTCTGGCTTCCATCCCCATCACCCAGCACCAAAAAAAAAAAAAAAAAAGTTATATATATTTCCATACTGTTCCTATGCAGTTACATAGATACACTTTGTCCAAGTGGGAATATATATTCAAAATTTTTTTTATTGCTTGTTTTTGCAACTTACAATTCATTAATTAAATGATATATTCTAGGTCTTCAGTTTAATGACATCCAGGCATATGGTATATTTGTTGAGCCATCTTTGAAGTGTTGAACTTTTTTTTAAGGGTTGGACATTTTAAGTTGTTGAAGTTTTGCTATTAATAAATAAAAATGCTGGGCTTATCTGCATTTTGGTATGATATTTGATCATACCTTGGGTTAAGTACTTAGGGGTAAAATTTCTTGAGCAAAAGTTAGGCACCATTTTAAGGTCTTGGAAAATTACAAATTTTTCTATTATATTTGTTTTTATTTATACAAAAGCAATATAAGTTGTTTTAATTTTTTATTGAGATTTATTATGATTTTCCTTATTTTTATTAAGTACCAAATTTATGATTCTTTTTTCCTGTACATTGTTGGTTTATTATGTACACGTTTTCTTTTTATTAAAAACAACTTTATTTTCATTTTTAATTTGTTATACAGACCCACATTCAAAGGACCACAAGAGTAGTCTCTAAGAGCTGAGAACATCTCTTTGTTGGAATCCAACAAAGAAACAGGAATCTCAGTCCTACATTATCAAGGAACTGAATGCATGAGTTTAAAAGAAAATGCTGTTTAAACCTCCAGGTAAAACCAAGCCATGTCAATTCTTTGATTTCAGCTTTGTAAGACCTTCATCAGAATAGTAAATCAAACCCATTTGAATTCTCACTTATTATATTAAAGATGTCTCTGTTGTTCTTAATCCTAGTTTAGTTAGAGCTTTTAATTAAAAGAAAGATATGATGTTTCATCAAATGATTTAAATAATATTTTACAAAGTCTGTCTTTTATTCTATGATATATTTATGTGATTTATAATATTTAGGCATTTAGTAAACCCACCATTTTTGAACTTCATCAATTACTCCTTTCAATTCAATTTTGATTTAGTGTTTTATGTATGTTTATAAAAGTATGAGTGTAATATTTTTCTTTTATTTTTAGCTATATTTTTTTTCAATTTACATTTCAGATATATATCAGAGTCTTAAGAGGAGTTGAAAAACTTTCCACTATTTTTATATATCATGTGAATTATGTTTTTAAATATTTGGAAAAATGCTTGCTTTCTAAATATTTTGGATTATTAGTGATTCTGTTAAGATTTATTATCTGTCAAAGTTATTACCCTATTTATATTGTAGTGCCAGGATAGAAGGATGAGAAGAAGTATAAAATTCAATCAGAAGGAAACTGATGGGGACAGCTAAGTTGAAGAAGTAATGCTAAAGAAGTGCAAGTCATGAAGACCGAGTCTGGCATAGAGAACAGGAAAGAGAATTTTAGGGAATGATTGATATTTGTATATCTATAGGAGAAAGAGGAAGTACATTGTCTGCCTACCATATGCCTGTTGTTTCACATCTGCTGCATACTTCATTCTCCCAGCAAATATGTGAGCTGATTAACATCATTTCCACTCCAGATCCAAACAATCTAAGAAGCAGGGTGACCAGGACAGTCTTAACATTTCCCTTTACCTGACCCACCTTTTGAAAGGCTTCTTGACCTCAGGTCCTGACCTTCCTTTCTTAAATCATTCCCTTTAGAAAACTGACAATTATAAATTCTTTCTCTGAAACTTGGGAGATATGAATTTTTCCAAATGAAGGGATGGCTTTCTTAAGACCTGGAAGCCATCCCTTCTCAGCTTGTGTGAAGGTAGAAGCCCAACAATTAACAAACATGAGCTCAAGTCACTAACTCAGATCTTCACCTAATATTATCCAGTACTTTCTTTGATTCATCCCAGTATCTATCAAACTTACTTTCAATTCAAAATGTAGGGTTTTTTTTGAACTGAATATCGAATTGACCTTAGTAATTGCACTTCAACTGATTTGATGTTACATCACAGTATAAATGATATGAAGAGCAGGAGATCTGAATCTCAGTCTTCATCATTCAAATTTTACAATTGTCAATGCATTTATTTCAACCTTTTGAGCTGGCTAGAACCTACATAAACAATCTCAAGTGTCTCTTTGTGTTACAAACTTCAGGATCATTGCAGTGAACGCTCAACTTGGAAGTATAGACAAATTTATCCTTCTGCAAAGCCACTTACCAACATTGTGTCCTTGAACAAGACTGTTCTCACGATGGTAGAATTCAAAATAGTGATATGTACTTTGCAACCTTTGGATGAACAATTCCATTTCAAAACACTTTGATATAACATTGCTGTATGCAAGAAAGTAGCTTTAATTACTTGTTCAATGCAAATTCAGAGGATTTTGAAATTGTTTGCAAATGGTTTCAGTAATATGCAAAGTCAAAGTTTCAAAAAGGCATTCATATGTAATGCAAAAATAACATTCAATATTAAAAAAAAAAACAAAAATCCAGTATGTTCATAGATCTATTTACCACCATAGCTCCAAACATATGAATTATCACAGGTTTTGTTTGTTTGTTTTAAATTTCATCAAGATTACTTGTCTAATTTTGTATGTATATAACTGATCTGTAAGAGACTGAATAATTAGAAAGTTTCAGCAGTTATATTCTTCCATAGGCTTAGAGAAGCAATGGAAACAGTGTTATTGAAAATGAAAACTGTTGAACATATAAATTCAACACATTTATATTATTTTTAAAAATATGCGTAATGTGTTAAAACTCATTCTGATCCATGTGGCAGAAAATTAGTTCAACAAGTCAAAAGTGGAAGAAATATGAGAAGTAAACTTGAAAAGAGATGGGTAGAACTGATTTCACTATTGATTGGATGCAGAGAGGCAAAAGTCATCAAATAACTTGCTTTCACAGGGAATCTGTATTCACCCTATTTTTCCCCCTCCCTTTCTTTCTTTGATTTTCATCAACACTTCCCCCTGTTTTGCTTTCATTCTCTTGGGTCACTATTTCCATAAATCCAAGATCACTGACATGTACACTTTATGATTTTTATGCAATACATCCTAATAAACAGAAAGAGAACATTTTTATGCCAGTTTGCCTTACCAAAAAAAAAAAAAAAAAAGAGGAAGAAGTCTGATTGGTCTAAGTTGAGTCATGTGTTTATCCATAAAAAAACAAATGGGAATAGAAAGATGTGGCTTTTGACTGTCCTCTCCAATAGGAAGAAGAGTATTGAGAGTTTCTGCCTCAGTATAAAGAAAAGGAAGTATTACATGCACATAAAACTTCACTATATGCTATAGATTTCTCATAATGGATTTGCCAATTTGAAATAATCATACACCACAAAGCTAAAAATGACTCCAGAAATCTGGATTTTTTTTTTTCATGTTCACAGTAACATTCTCAGACTACATTTACTTTACTTATGTTTAATGACCTAGGGTTTGTCTTCAGAAAAATATTTCTTTTTGAAGAGATTAGTATCATAAAAATGTTTGCATAAAAATTATGCAAACAAGATATACATTCTATATTTAGAACTGTGAATTTGCTTTATTGTAATGTTATCCAAGATAGGAATTTTGAGAAGCAGACACATATATGTATGTGTTTACTTCCAGTAAGAAATGGTTAACCTTTCATTTCTGATGTAAAATTATAGCTCTCATGTTCAGGGGCAATTTTGTAGTAGCTATTAATGTTCATTTTCTTTGATGCTAATTTTAAAGGTGTCTTATACTTTTTTTTCAGAATATTATACTCATTAAACATGTTTGATGAGGCCTCTTAAAGGACTATGCATACCTGAGCATAACATGAGTTTGTTATAAATCAAGGCCAATATCTATTCTTCCTTGTTTATCAGCCTCTATCAAACATATCAAGCTCTTCATTCATATTTGGGAAGATAAATTAGTATTTCTTATATAAAGACATCCTCGTATGCTATTTTTTCTTATCGTTTAATTCATACCCTTATTAAATCATACAAACATATGAAGAAAAGCATAGTCCATATTAGACTATTTCTTGATACAGTGGTTATTGTGGGAACCTATGTCCCACCAACTTCCCAGTTATTTCTGAAAGCCAATACATGTGAGTATCATGCATGCTTAAGAACAAGGCCAGCAGCCATCCTCATGTTCTCTTTTCTTGCCTGCTTGGAGTCCCTTCTGTGAAGTTCACCATTGTGAGCAAGCAAATTACCTCCACAAATGAATCTGATTTCGTATGGATTCTTTCCATGCATTCCTGCAGCTTCTGTCCATTACTGCAGTAGCCATTTCCCAGGGTAGATCTTCTCCAAAGCCAGCTGCCACATTCATTTAGATTCCTTGAGGTCCTGAAGTAGCACTATGTTACATGGACTCTTTATTTTGCTGAGGGTACTCTCCCTTTCAGGCATATGTGGAAAATGCCTCTTCACTTGACCTGGGTTGTGCAGTTGCCTGGCACTAATGCGGCTATATCCCCAATTCCTTGTAGGTTTTATTTTTATTTTATTTTGCCACTGATCCACATCCCCATCCTTTTTTAAATTTTTTTATTTTTTATTTTGAGACAGTGTCTCACTAAGTAGGTTAGGTGCTCGCTAAGTTGCTGAGGCCAGCTTTGAACTTGCAACTCTCCTGTTTCAGGCACACAGGTACTCTAACATGCCCAGCTTTTGCAGTATTTTGAATGAAGCTGTTATTCATGATTTGATGTGAGAACCCACATACTTCAAACCTATCTACATGATCCGTATAAACAGAATTTGAAACTCAGGAAACGTTGTAGTGATAAGGAAAATACCACACTTAGTACTGAGATCTCCGAACTTTCCAATACATTCACCTAACTAATTCCTTAGTGATAGAAGAAATCATCAAGGTCAGCTTAATCTGCTATTTTACTGTCTGAATTTGGATAATTCTTGCAACAGTGAGTGTTCTCTCTTCTACCACAGTCACTCCTGGTTATCTCCCTTTCTTTCATACTGAAGCCTCTTTCTCTGCCTGACTTCAAAATATTTGTATGAGATTGTGATGGGCAGAATGTGATCTATACCCAATTCATATGTTGAAGTCCTTACTCTCAGTGCCACAGAATGTTACTATATTTAAAGACAGAATCTTTAAAGTAAAATTTAAAATGAGGTCAGTAGGGTAAGTCCCAATTCATTCTGTGAAAGGTCATTATAAAAAGAGGGAATTAGGACACAGACAGGTACAGAAAAAGACCATGTGAAAAGAAAGGGTGAAATTAGCCATCTGCAAGCTAAGGAGAGAAATCCCTGCTGACACTGTCTTGTTTATCTAACCAGAGCTATAAGAAAATGAATGTTCATTGTTTAAGCTACCCAGTTTGGGGGACTTTGTTTTGACATCATTGCCGCAGTCTGGCTGGGCACAAAATAACCGAGCCACCACAAAACCCTTGTAGATTCAAACAGCAGCTCTTTATTCCCGAACTGTCACCGGCTCTACACGCAAGTTCTGGGGAAATTCACACACTCCATCGGGCTCTGCATACCAAATACTCTCTGAATCCCGCAAGAGCAGGATACACCCTATTCCCAGCAGGATCCACACCCTAAACCTGCCCTAGACCCGGATCCTCCCTGGTCCTTGAGCAGGGTCACCTTTCTCAAACATTCATGCAATGTCACTGCAAATGACCTGGATCCAAGGCAAGCCCATTTCCACAATGGAGAGTTCTCCTTCTAAGCAACATTGGGTAGGCTGACAAGGAAATTGCCATGCGTCATTCCTACTTGGCTATGGCTCTCAGCACATCATTATCAAACTAATACAGGGAACTTTCTCTTCTTTAATTAATCTTTTTAGGGACATTTTTCTAAACTCATGGCTTTGATATGGTATCTTGGATGAGGGGAAGAAAATATGATTTTTTGGTGAATTCTTTGAAGTTTTAAGTGCAGTCTGAAAATCTAGTATGACACTGTTACTTTGCTTAGATACTTTGAGTTTTTTATAAATGAAGTTTGTTATAAATCAAACTTGCTCCCTCCCATGTCTGATATGCTAGTAAAGTAGAATTCATCTTAATATTTGTACTAAGTAGATATAAACTAAAATGCATTTCAGTTCACGTGTACAAGTCATGAGGAAGATAATATTTGATACTGTTAAATAGGTTGAAATTTTGAAAATATAATAAAATATTAATTAAATCTTTGGCTAAATCAGATCAGTACCTTACAGGTTTATCAATCCCACCAACAATGTTTTTTTTTTTTTTTTTTACAATTTTTAGTATTATAATATACTTTTGCTTGCATTCTGAAATTTGACTTCTCTTTAATAAGAGAATGCCCAAATAAGGAACTTGATGTGTATTTATGCCTGAACAGTTTGTACTTGGGTTAAGTGGCCTACCCAATTAAATGACCAATGTGTGCTTATTTATAAAGCTAAAGTTGTCATAAGTACAGTTAACCCAACAGTCACTTTTGGGTTTAAAACGAATTTATATTTTGATTTGATGAGAGAGCATGTCTTAACTTGTTTCTTTGCGGCTCCCTCAGCAGGGCAGTGTCTTCTGCATGTGGTGGGTTTATAAACTGCATACGAGGCTGTTTGGATCAATGATGTCTTTAATTAAGACACAGAAGGTCATGTGAGTGCCCAGGAGCTGCCCATGGCAGATGCTTTAGGCTAATCATTATTGGATCCAATCACTATGAATCAGTAAAGTTTCACTGGGGTTTGCAAGTGTTGAGAGGAAACAGCAGGTTTTTCTACACAGCCCATTGCAGTTGTTCTTCTTGTCCATTAACTCTTATGAGGTCATGATGCTAATGCTTTCCCAAGAGGACCATGTATCTTTCTTTCAAAGCTTGATGTCCTTCTGGAGTTGGCAGAGCCTGGCTTGGACTGCAGCTATGTTGGTATATCACACACTTCCCTCGTGGAAACATTTCCATTTACTGTGACAGAAGATACATGGCAATCCCAGAAGCAGGGTGTAAGTACCCAATTCAGTTTGGTCACAGCGATGAAGAGTTTTTAATATGATTAAGCACTCTTTTGCATGTAGCCCAGGACTAAGCTCCCTACTTGTCTTTTCGATAAAATTTACTCACTATATTGCCATAATTTTCGAATTTGGATCAAAGCTTAATCTCTCTTGCTGTTGTATAAACATGACAAAAGATCTATTTAAAATCCAGGTTGGACTTTTATATTTTTAAGATTATAAATTTATGCATTTATCCCCATAAATACATATGAACGGATCTGTAGGCATAAATTGGAACATTGAGGACATTTTTCTTATTGGCTCATACCCCCAAAATTGCACATGATGAAAAAGAAGCAATATTTGAGACTCAATTTGTCTTAACTGGATTTTGAATTAGATGAATATCACCAGACAATTTGCAATGACTATATTGACCTCATTTTTTCTCTGTAGGTGCAATCTAACCAAGCCTATATTCAATAAATCATCATTGACTACTAACTTCTAAGCCAACATTTTCATTCTGTTTATTGTTTCTGCTATGGTTGTGAAGGCCAATTCAATTAAGCAAATATTTCATGACCATCAATAAGTTGCAAGTCATTATGGAGGTTACAGATGTTTAAAATATCAAGAGAAGGAACTAAAAATATTCTGTGTTCAAGAATGTTAAAAATAGTAGAGAAAATAAAACCTGAACAATAAAATAGACATAGTGTGGTCAATATGGTGTGATGAGTTGTAAGAAAATTGGTGCTCAAGTGTGAGGCATCCCCTCTGTGTGTAGGACTTCCAGATGCTTTAGAAGGCCAATCAAAGCCCCTGTAATATGCAACTCAGCCCATTGCTTTGGGCTTGGATCTAACATTCTTTTCTCTATTTATTTTCACTTTGAAGACTTGTATCCTTATTGGTAGTAATGGAATACATTTTTGAAGATCAGTTAAAATGACTAAGTACTAATGGAATTTGTAAGAGAGGGGGTCAAAGGTTATTCTAATGGAAACATTAATGATCGATGATAAGAAAAAAGAGGAGGGGTGATATTAGCTTAACTGTTTAGGGAATAGAAAAAGTAAAAATACTATTTGCTACATGGACAAGGAGGTGTCATCCTTTCAACCACATAAATTGTGGCCTGAACAATTAGATATAAGAGGTATTTCCTTTTCCTACTTCTATAAGGAGTTTCTATAATTAGTGGGTGATTGGAGGAATAGAAAGCTATAAAGAGTACAGTTAAACATTCATCTGGGAGCCTTGAAAGAAGAGAGAGTGTAGGGGAGAGTTTAAAGAGCTATTAGTTACTTGAGAAGCCAAATATTGAACAATAAAAAAAAGGTACAAAAAATGGCCTGTGCTCTTAATTGCAGAGTTTAAGTAGAAAGTTGGAAAGAAGTTACAAACACTTGAGTTGATATTAAAATAAGTCAGAAGTTTCCAGAAATTCAACAGAAAGTGCGAAAAATTAATCAGTAACAAGAAATTTTCTCTAATTTTTTAATCTGCAAACTGATATTATTATTGTAACTTAAATTAAAAACTTATTATAAGGATTAGAGAGGATCTAGTACAATCTTCAGAACATAAGCATTTGTTACCTACTATTTTCTATTAGTATTGTTATAATTATAGAGCTCAGTCTCTCTTTTCTATCTTTAGTTCCCAACTATTTCTTCTTTTACTCTTGGTCATTCTTGAGTCTTGAATGTAAATTAATGTTTTAAATAATTATCTCATTACTTGAATCCAGCATTATGATATGCTTAGACATCCTAAAATATATAGAGTATGGGAAGTCACACATTGAGAGAAAGAACCTTTTACTGTGAAGAATAAATGCAGCCTGAATATTTTATTTAGTTATATTTTTATGGTGACTATATATCTACTATCCTTTAGCATTTAATATCCTCACATATATGTGTGGAGATATATATATATATATATATATATATATATATATATATATATATACATACACACACACACACATGCATGCACACNAGATATATATATATATATATATATATATATATATATATATACATACACACACACACACATGCATGCACACACAATTTGAATATTTCTTATTCTCTGTTACTTCTCATGGGAGGTATGAAATCTAATGCAGTAGGGAGCTCTAGACCATTATTTCCTATGCATTGGGGTGAATATGATGTGTTCTTATTACATGTGAAATCTCTATAACAAATATGGAAAGAAACTGAATCATATGATCCATTTTATTTATGTTCTAGACATCATTCATCATCTACTTTCTTTTATTGTTTACAATACACTTTTATTGCTTTTTCAGTCTTTAATGACAGTTGTAAGCAGTATGATGACGACATGTCTTCAGATGATCCATTTCCATTGTCATAACCATGGGGTTTGTCATACAAGTGTGGGCTGAAAAGTTATGGGGAGGGAAAAGCAAGTTACTCTTTTTATTTAATGTCCAAAGATCCTGATAAAACATTTATATTCTTTACTACTTTAATATGCCTTCTTTGTCTTGAATACATGGTGATGGTGAATATTTCAAGTTGTGGCAGAGCAAAGATGTGAAGATGTAGGAGAAGAGGGTAAGAGAGTGCTTTCTATTTGGTTATCACTGAGTGTGCTACAAGTAGAGATTTATTATAAACAAGGTAGCGGGACAAAAATGTTCAGTGAGCTGAACTGGAACAAGAACTTCAAATTACTTTTCCATGTGAGGAAAATGTACATGTTAAACATGTTGGTCTTCTACAATGCCCAGTTACAAAGAAAAAAGAAAAAAAGAACCTTTAACCTGTTCCTTACCTGCATTCCTTATTTGCATTACACATTTGAAAATACATATATATCATGTGTAACTAATTAAAACAAATTAAAGAAAAAATGAAAAAAAAAAAGATCAGTGGCCAGAGGTGATGAGAATTACTGAAAAATAAAATAAAATAAAAAAATAAAAATACATATAAATTAGCATTTTCGGTATCCATCCATTATTTGAACTTTTTAAAGATAGGGTCTCACTAAATTGCCAAAGCTGACTTTGAACTTGCAATTCTCTTTATCATGCTTCCAGTCTCTGTGATTACAGGTATGTGCTACTGTACCTGGCTGGATTATTGTTAGGTATAAAGGAAAAGAGTTAGGTATGATGGGAAATTGGATAAAAGGATATTCTAGTTTATTACCCTAGCTCAGTGCAGTTTTTTGAAACTTATTGTTTATAATTATAAATTTATAATTACTTATAATTATTTATATGTATGTATAAATATTATAATTATTTAAAATTATAAGAATTATTTTATATTTGAATCAAATAATTCTTTGTTATGGACAGTCTGTTCATGAATTTAATAACATCTTTGTCCTCTACCCAGCAGATGTCAGTAGCAATGTCTTCCACCAGTCATAACCATAAAAAATATCCAGACAGTATGAAATATCCTTTGGAGAATAAAAATTACACACAATTCATAGCTACTGTTCTAGCACATGATAGTTTTTCTCAGTATTTCTCTAAACTTTGTCAGATATTGATGTCACATGAACCCTATGAAATAGGTGACATATTTTATAAAAAGGAAAAATAAATCTTAGGGAAATTAATGAAATCACTCAAATAGCACAAACATTTAGTAGTACAATTATGGCTGTAATTCTGACTTTTAGCTTCATGATAGTTTATCCTTTGGGCCAAGGACTTTTAAATTTTGGTGTGCATCACAATTAACTGGAAGGCTTTATACAACAAAAAGCACTGAGACCCAAGCTTGAGTATCTAATTCAAAGGTCTAGATTAGAACTCAATAATCTTCATTTCTGCCAATTTCTCAGGTGTTGCTGACACTAGTCTCCCAGGGACAACACACAAGACTTACAGGCCTGGACTCTGCTGAATGTAGTTGGTTGTTCCAATATGCTTCAATACAGTGGGATCTTTTCCTAGGCCATGAGTAGTTGCAGAATTAGAGTCTCCTGTCATCTCAAGACTGTGACAATAGGCGATAAGTCTGTCACAAGAGTTAGTAAGAATGATTCTGTAAGTTATGACATATAGGCCAAGAACTTCAGTTCATGATCTATTAAAATGACTTCCTTGAGATATCTTTTCATACACACACACACACACACACACACACAGAGAGAGAGAGAGAGAGAGAGAGAGAGAGAGAGAGAGGGAGGGAGGGAGGGAGGGAGAGAACCGAATNAGAGAGAGAGAGAGAGAGAGAGAGAGAGAGAGAGGGAGGGAGGGAGGGAGGGAGAGAACCGAATCACTACAAGTCCTGTAGCAAAGTCATAATATAACTTTGGAAAAGTTACTTTAGATAACCCATTGAGTTTTAATTACTATATCTATGATGTAAGACTTTTTAAAAATAATAGGCATTCAGTTGCAACAGTCTGTGTTCTATTATTGTTGAAGCATTTTGAATGCATTTGAATGAAGATGAAAAGGTCAATGGCATTTCTTACACCTTTTTTCTTAGATACCTGGATAGTCATTAATTTGTATAATATACTCTGCTAGTGAACTTCAGTTTCTTCCAGTAGGATCTCAGGCTCTTTTTCTTTTCCTTATCATCCAACTGGGAGGATTAATTTGTTCTTTCTTTGTCTGAGTATAAGCTGTTCGTCATTGTTATTTCCTTACTTTCTTCTCTAGTAGTAAATGACTTCATATACTGTTTTCAAGTACTTAACAGTGTATTTCAGAACTTAGTTTGCTTCTCATATTAATGGGGCAATCAAAAAAGTCTAAAATTTAATTATGTAGTAAAGTGATAGAGATCAGGAGATCTCTCTTCCTTTCTTCAGATGACAGATGAATGTGTAGCTTAGACGAAGGAAATAGCTTCCTTCTTTGGCAACAAAAACATCATTCTCTTTCTGGTCATTTCAGCTGGAGAGCATTTTGGTCACCTGTGTATAACACTAGAAGCAATTTTTTTGTTTGTGTATATCTCCATCAGCATTTGTGATTCACTTGGCTGTAGCAATAAGAGATCAAATCATTTAGATGAGGAATGAAGTAATGACAACAAAAGCAAGAGATCCTCATGGTTTCATGTTTGTTTTTTTCCTGTGACTCATTGTCTGTAATTTTTTTCAAGTGAAGATTACATCTGAGCAAGGGGTCTCTGAATAATGAGGTGATGGGAACCACATGAAGACCATTGCTTATAATAATTTTCCTGAAGATAAATGCAAATTGTTACCTACATATCTAAACTATCCTTTATCTCTCTAGCACAGAGACTGCCACAGTTAGCCACAATGCATCTCAATTTCAGAAAACCAATACCTAGGAAAATGGCAGATTGCACAAGTGAGAAAATAGAAAATAATGACAAAATCTTCTGTTTTGTTCTTTATAGTCATCAGAATTGCATTTAGGCAGGAGTTCATCATATCAACATTGAGATAAAAACAATGTAAGAGCCTTGAGGAACCATGGACTACAAGAAAATCAAAGGCCCTGGATCAGAGCCTTGGTTTTACTTCTGCAGTTTGCTTGACCCTGAACAAGTTATTTGATTTCTGAGCCTTTTCATTTTTTTTTCCACCAATGAAATGCAGATTGGATTAGCACCTGTCTCAGTTCTTTGTTTATGTGAGTAAGCTTGCATGACACATAATGTAATCTCAATAAATATACATTCTTATTGCTCAAGCAGTAACCTTTGCCAATTTGTCTTACTCTGTTTCCTGCCTGTAAAAGACTTATAATTTATCAATGGTAAAAATATATATTAATTTGGATTCAGAGATATATCACTCTTCCAGTGAGATTATGCCATTACTTAGATTTGATGGATTTTAACAAGTCTTTCTTCAGTGTGTGTTTACCATAAAGCTCTATGTGTTCAAGTGAGAAAAAAATCCCTGAGTTTATAACAAAATTTTTGAATGTGTCTATGTTTAAGGAAATATTATCATGCTTAAAATGATAATCATAAAATGTGCTTTATCTATTTTATAGTCAGTCATGTTGTGGAGAGTAAGATAAGGATATTTCTCTGTTACTTCATTCAAGATCAAATTATCAGTGTCTTAAAAATGGATTCTTATGTGCAAAACCACATAATTTGAAGACCAGAACCAAAGTCTTCAATATAAAAGACAGGATTTAACACATGCAGAAATTTTCTCAGGAAAAAAGAACACTCAAGAGAAAATTTTTTAAATTGTGTGACAGACAAAATTTGGATACTACTTCAAGCTTAGCCAAAGTTCTGGTACTTTTAAACATGTATACTACTAAGTGTCTTAATGGCAAGCCCAGTTGATAACTGAAGGTATTTGTAAGAGAGCACTTTGCAAAAAGAATTGGTTCTATAACATCACACAGGAACATATATTCTCTTTTATAGAAACCAAAGTTGATTTTCTGTGAAAGGTCTCAATTTTAAGTGCTTTCACTAGTTATTTTTGTAGAATTAAAAAGTAAAATATTGCTTGAAGAAGAAGTTGAGACCTTAGAAGACAGAAAGATCTTTCATGTCCTTGAATAAACAGAATTAAACTTGTCCAAGAGGTCATACTTCCAAAAGTGTTATATAGATTCAATGCGATGTCTATCAAAGTATCAATAATGTTCTTCCCAGAACTAGTGAAGAAAATAGTTCTAAAATATATTCAGAAAAATAGTTAAATTAATTCTGAGCAAGAAGAGCAATGCTAGAGGCATCACAATACTTCATCTCAAAGTATACAACAGAACTATAGTAAGAAAAACAGTATGATATTTACCTCAAAACATACATGGAGACCAACGGAATACAACAGAAGACAAAGAGACAAACTCACATGGACCCAGCTTTCTTGTTACTTGACAAAAGTGACAAAAACATACACTGGAGAAATATAGCATTTTTAACAAATGAAGCTGGGAAGACTGTTCATCGACTCACAATGGATTAAAGACCAGAAGCTTTGTCACTGCCAAAAGAAAACAGGGTTAACACGCCAACGTTTTGGCTCAGTACCAACTTTCTTTACGAGACCCCCCTCAAGCTCAAGAAACAAAACCAAGAATTAATAAGTGGGATGGAATCAAATTAATAAGCTTCTGCAGAAAAAAGGAAAGAAGAGAGTGAAGAGAGAACATAGGAGAGTAAAGACAGAACCTGGGTGAAAATCTTTTTCAGCTGCTCCTCTGATAGGAGACTAATATCGGAATATATGTACTACTCAAAAAACCTTAACATCAATCTATATGTGGGCAACAGAACTCAATAGATGTTTCTCAAAAGAAGGAATACAAATGTCCAACAAATATAAGAAGTGTCCAATATCCCTAGCAATCAGGGAAATGCAAATCAAAACTATGTTGAGACTTCATATCACTCCAGTTAGAATGACAATTGTCAGAGTAGAAACAATAAATGCTGACAAGGATGTGGAGGAAAAAAGATACACTCATACGTTTTTTAGTGATACTGCAAATAATTACAATCACTTTGGAAATCAGTATTCAAATTCTTCAAAAAATTAGGAATGGAACTGCCATATGACCCTACTATCCCATTCCTTGGTGTTTATTCAAAGGAACAAAAATCAGTTTACCATACTGATACAGTCGTATCACTGATTATAGCAGTGTAGTTCACAATATCCAAGTTATAGAACCAGTAGAGGTGACTGTCAACAGATGACTGGATAAAGAAAATGTGACACACACACACACACACAATGGAGTTTTCTTTTTTTTTTCTTTTTTTATTTTTTAATTTTTTATTGTTGGCTGTTCAAAACATTACATAGTTCTTGATATATCATATTTCACACTTTGATTCAAGTGGGTTATGAGCTCCCATTTTTACCCCATATACAGATTGCAGAATCACATCAGTTACACATCCATTGATTTACATATTGCCATACTAGTGTCTGTTGTGTTCTGCTGCCTTTCCTATCCTCTACTATCCCCCCTCCCCTCCCCTCCCCTCCCCTCTTCTCTCTCTGCCCCCTCTACTGACATTCATTTGTCCCCCTTGTATTATTTTTCCCTTTCCCCTCACTTCCTCTTGTATGTACTTTTGTATAACTCTGAGGGTCTCCTTCCATTTCCATGCAATTTCCCTTCTCTCTCCCTTTCCCTCCCACCTCTCATCTCTGTTTAATTGGAGTTTTCTTTTTAGCCATGAAGAAGATTAAAATCATGGCATTGCTTGTAAATCAATGGAAATAGAGCACATCATGCTAGGTGAAATAACTCAGATTCAGAAAATCCAAGGTTGAATGTTTTCTCTCACATGCAGAAGCTAAAGCAAAATAAGAAGAAAGAGAAAAAGAGATCTCATAAAATAGAAGGGAGATCAGCAGAGTAGAGTAAGATAATAGAGGAGGAAGGATGAAAAAAGAGAGGAACTATGGAATAAAATTGACATATTTTGTTATGTACATGTATTAATACACCACCGTCAGTTCCACCTTCATGTATAACTTTAAGGCACCAAATTAAAAAAGCAAACTGCAAATAGATAGAAGGAAGAGTAGTAGAATAGAGTAAAAGAAACAGGTGGAGGGAGGAGGAGACTGAAAGAGGAAGTATTAGGAACTGAAATGGAGCAAATCATATTCCATGACTGATTATGTTAAAATGAACCCCACTATTATGCATAACTTTAATGCACTAATAAAATCGTGTGAAAAAGAACAAAGTATTGTAGCATGAAATAGGTATGACAATGGAGGAGGAGAGAAATTTCCTTTATAAAAATGGTCAATTTAAAAAATTTTTTAGTACTACATGGAAGCCAAACAAAATTATTTCAAGACCTGGTTGTATCACTGGGTCAAAAGATTATGGATATTAAGTTTAAAAATCCCAAACATATCCCTAGAGTAAGAACTAATGTAAACATTTAGAACTGTAGAATACACAGGATCCTAACAGGTTCCTTGTATCTTCTTACCACTGAGGTCTTACGATTAAATCCAGACTATGTAAATTTCATATATTATAGAGGTGAAATATGCAATTTCATGTCTTCTAATCTATAAGTAATCACAAAGGTATATCAGCCACAAGAAACTAAGGGAACACTTCTCAATAAGTTGAAAAATGCTGAATAGGTATGAAATTTTCTGTATCATCAAAAAGTATAAATTAAAGAACAAGGTAGAAAAAGGACACAGCAATCTTTTGAGCTATTCAACTTCATTTTAATTGGTTTTCTTTTGTAAATTCTTTTAAATTCCCTTGCTAAAAACAATGAGCAAAGCAAAAACACCATTCTCTACCTACATATTTAGAATTGGATTTGATTTTTAATGTTAGATGCAAATAAATATAATTTATCATTTCCTTGAAAAAGCTTATAATTTGATATCTTTTCACAAATTCTCACACAACACAATAAAGTATGAACTACAAGACCCACTCTATTGGTGAAAGTGATCACAACAATAGCTCTCATTTATTGAGCACTTACTGTATGCTTAGAATTTTACATGTATTATCTTATTGTATACTCCAACAAAGTTTGTGACATACATGCATTTTTACACATAGAAAAAGCTGAGGCTGAAACATTTGAAATGATTTGATTCAGTGCTAAAGGTAATAGAGAGTAACCTTACTCAAATACAGGTGGTGTGTCTGATTCCAAAATTTATGATTCTTGAATGCACAGGGAGTATGTAAACATGACTCAGGAGTCCCTAGAATGGTGTAGGTGTTAAAAGGTGTAATACATTTCCTTACCTATTGAAGGTTTTACAGTTGAAGCTTGCTATTTATTTATTTATTTACTTACTTACTTTTACAGTGCTGTGAATGGACTCTACACCTAGTGTATGTTAGGCAAGCACTCTATCATTGAGACACTGTTGACCCTTTTACAACAAAAAAGACAGGTTAATAAGAGAAAAGCACAACAAATTTATTTAATCAAATTTTTCTGTGACACCAGAAACTATTTTTAGGCATCAAGTTTGACAAAGAATAAACAGTCACATAGAAAGAAATATGATTGAAAAAAGAAGATATGATCTAATGGAATAAATTTATGGAGGAACCTAGCAAGGCTTGTGCAGATTCTTCTTGGCCTCTCTGTGAAACATTCCTTCCCCCTAAGTATGGGGTAAGACTCTCAGGAATGAGAGTTTTCCAGGGAAAAGAGACAAGAACTGTCCAGACAAGAACTGTTTTATGGCTTGCTATGGGGAGAAGGAGTTCTAGGTTTTATGAACCACGTTGGGGTAGAGGAATTCTGGTTTCTGTGACATACATCTGGGGAGAAAAAAAAGGTGGCAGACCAGAAGGGAGAGAGCCCTCATTTCTGAGACCTTTCCAATGGTCTTTAGTGAAAGGTATTCATCGTACCAAGGCAGACTTTGCACTCTAAGCACCAGCATTGGGGAGGGTGAAGTAAAGGAGAGACTACCATACTAGGCCTCCTATCTCAGGATCCCAGAGCAGCTCATTTCTTATTGATTTATATACTGGATATGGATATTATTTGAATAAAGCATTCATTTGCTCAAATATTTTAAAATCCATTCTTTTAAATCAAATACATATAAGTAGTCATCATTAGTCTTTTCTTTCTCCTTCAACAGATTCACATTTCTTATTTTTAGTTTTTGTTTTTCCTTAACAGACTCAATTGCTAATCTTTTTTGGTGGGGGGCGGTACTGGGGATTGAACTCAGGGGTACTCCAACACTGAGCTACATCTCCAGCCCTTTTTTGTATTTTATTGGAGACAGGATCTCACTGAGTTGGTTAGCACCCTTTGTTGCTGAGGTTGGCTTTGAATTCAAGATCCTCCTTTCTCAGGCTCCCGAGCCACTGGGATTATAGGCATACATCACCATGCCCAGCTCGCTAACCTTAAAAGCAACCTCAAAATTACCTTGCTAGGAAAAAGTGTCTTTCAGTTTTTCCTGTGTCCTCTTAGAAGCAGGATATGTTTTGATCAAAGGGATTTTTCAAGTTCACTCTGGATACTTTATCCAAGGTCATTCTGTGAGTTTCCTTTTAGTAGCTTGATTTGGGATCAATTTCTCGTGTATTTCAATTATTTCCATTTATTTCGTACAATTTCTTATCTTTTAGCAGAGACATAGAGACTAAGTAAAACATATTTTGCTAAAATTATAGGTTTGTCCCAGGCAAAACAACATCAATAACAACAACAAAAAGAAAACAACCCTATCACCGAGTATCATGTCTCTTGCTAGGGAGCTAACCCAGGGTCTCCTGTGGTAGGCAAAGGCAACCCCTGACCTACATCACCAGCTTTGTCATTCTTTGATTGGAAGTGATATTTGGGGACATGACAAGGGAAATTAAACTGCTCCTGTCACTACTTTGCTCCATGGGGCTGGGGCTATTACTCTAACATATAATTCACTTTCTATTATTTGATGATTTATTCTCGTCAATTATTTTAGGTATAGATCTCTTAAAAGTGACCATTGTAGGACAACATTTTGGAGTTTTGAGCTCCCTGAGGTCATAAATATTGTCTGTCTCATTTTTATATTCCTTCCCTTCATCCTCAAAATTGAAGGCTTTCAAAATTGAGACATTTACATAATATTTAGAGGAGAAAATGCAGAAGTAAGAGTGTATAATAGAAGGATCGAGGAAGAATGAATCTATTTGTGATAAAAAAAACATTATAAACTGGGTGGGTGCTGTGGCACATGCCTATAATCCCAGGGGCTGCACAGGGTGAGGCAAAAGGATTCCAGCTTCAAAGCCAACCTCAGCAGTTTACCATGGCCCTACATAATGAGTGAGACCCTATCTAAAAATTAAATAAATAAATAAATAAATAAATAAATAAATAAATAAAATTAAAAGGGATGGGGATGTGGCTCAGTGGTTGAGCACACCCGGTTCAGTCCCCAGTACTAAAAGAAAACAACAATGCCACCAACAACAGTACAATAGTAACTCTTTCTATGTGCATACTCGCATGCTTGTGTCTGATATTTGAACAACACCAAAGACATGGTTATCTTTACTTCCACTGCAGTCTCTGTGTCTTGGAACATAGTAAGGTTTCAGTTTTTATGTGTTAAATGAATAAATTAATTTATATTAAATCCAACTTTTGTATTGTATGCAAAGTAAAAAAAAAAACTATAATTATGTCTACTGCATAGACAACTCTTGCCATGCTGAGCATTTCCTTGTGGTTATTGGATTGTAAATTAATTTTTACATGCATTTCTGTACATATTTATGCCTTAAGACACTGGATAACTTCAGAGTGGGGGCAGAGAGGGCACTTATAATTTGGGACTCATAAGGAATATTTTTATGAGGACAATAATACCTTGGATGGATTTTGCACAAATTTATTGCATTCTCCTCATGGAAGAGTTTAATAGAAGAGTTGTAAAAGATGCTCACATGTAGGGCCATCACTCATTTAGAAAAGAAGGCTGAATGGGTAAATAAATGGTCAATGATATGTTTTATGCCTATAGTAACTTAACTACAACCCTTTATAATATTTTAGCACATTTTTATGGATATGCATTAATACCTCAGCACATATCTCTAAGCAAGAGCTAATATGCCTATAATATATTCTCAAGCTATTTTTATTTGGAAGTAAAACAATTATTGGGTAATACTTCATTTTTAAATAAAATATGGAGACATATGACTATGATATTATTATTAGTTGATTGAGGGGTCTGCATATTTTTGAAGCTCTATAATTGACAGGTGGTCATATTCACAAATTGTTCTACTCTAAGAAACAATAAAACTTCATTTTTTCACAGTTAAATAGTTTAACTGTTACAAACATAATTGAAATACATCCATCGAAGTACTTAGGGGCAACATTTGGAATCATATTGTCTGGTTTTATTTCTCAGAAAATTTACATTTTAGACATATTTAATTCTATGAAATGTGTTGCTCTATGTAGTGCCCACATGGAGACCTACCATGAAATGATAGTGCAGACTGTTAATTCTTCATGTGTCACCAAACAATTAATTATAAATTAAAATTTCTTTCAATGATCCATCTTATCATGGTTTTGAAGTAAACATAGCAGCATGTAGAGAACATGTTTTGTATAACATGATATGACGTATTTTGCTGGTACTATAAATTTCCCTAAGACTGCCTTGAACAAATCCTTCACTGTTTGTGAAAGCAGATATATGAGAACAAATCAATTTAACAGTGTTTTCTTTATTTAGTTGCCATTTCTGATGCCCCTTCAAAATCAAAATATGATGCAAAGGAAGTTGTACTATATGAAATTTCTAATGTGCTTTATGACTGTATTATTGAACACTATATAAAATTAAGCAACTCTTACCGCCAAGGTGACCGGGAATGGAAAATCAAATATTCTGATGGAATAGTCGAAGCACAAACCTATTTTTCTGTCCTTGATTTACTCATCTCTGTTTCTCCTACCCTGTTTTCTTACACAACAAAAGAGGCCTTTCTAGTGGAATGAGCTACTAACATTATATAACTGCAATCATTATTCTAGAAAAGTAGGAGGATTTAGTATAAACAGTAGTTAATATGTTTATAACATATGCCAAAATATCTAAGGATTTTCCAATGTCTTATTTGGTGAGGAAGAGTTTTCTTTAATTATCATCCAAAGAATTATTTTCCTGCCGTGGTTTTATGAGTCTGCTAGCACAGTCCCCATTTAAAAGATAATAAAATAAAATAAAGATGAGATCTAGTTTTTCCCCTCAAGGATATGCAACTTATAAAGCTTTGGCTTAAATTTAGATTCCCTGATACTCTCTGATGTCTGTTATTCTAAATTATGTCTGACAAAATGAAGTAGAAATGCCATGTATTTAGCAACACATTTATTCTCATGTTTCCAGGATACACACACACACACACACACACACCACACACACACCACACACCACACACACACCACACACCACACACACACCACACACCACACACACACACACAATGTTGTCTGATACAGAGTCTAAAGCAATTTAGACCTAATTCTGGAATCCATCGAAAACTTAGATCTGAACCGAGTCATTTAAAAGTTGTACCCTTATATTAAGCTGCATTATGATTATTATTTAATTACCTGTCTCCTTTTTAAACTAAGCTACATGAGGGTAGGAGCTTTACCTGGCTCTCTCTCAACTGTAGTCTACATTTTTCACTAGGATGGACACATAGTACATGATCAGTAGTTGTTGATTATATAACTAAATTAGAAATGTGGGGAATCACTATATGATACAGCTCCACCACTTCTTGGTATTTATCCTAAAGAATTTAAGTCATTATATTATAGTGATTCATACATACCCATGTTTATAGTAGCACAATTCCTAATAGCCAAACTGTGGAACCAGCCTAGATGTCCCTCAGTAGATTAATGGATTAAGAAAATATTGTATACAAACACAATGGAGTTTTTTCAGCCATAAAGAAAAATGAAATTATCTCATTTGAAAAAAAAAATGGATGGAATTTAAAACCATTATGTTAAACAAAATGAGCCAAATTCAGGTGAAGAGTCACATGCTTCCCTTGTATGTGGAAGCTAGAGAGGAAAAGGGAAAAGAAAGGTGTGGGGTTACCTAATTAAAATTAAAGGGAGATGAGTAGAGGAAAAGGACCAGGAAGTAGGAGGAGGGAAGGAAGGGGGCAAGTGTTGGTGAGTGATATTGGCCAAATTATATTGTTGTACTGTGTGCATGTATAAATATGCAACAACAAATCCCATCATTGTGTACCAGTATAATGCACCAACACAAAATGTTGGAAGAAAAAAATATTGCAGAGAAAAGAATAATTTCATAAAATAAATGTGTTTTGAAATATATGAATAAAATCAAGAGGAAAAAATTTGACCATTTCCAAATGGTCCCAGTTTGACTTCTTTAGTCAATTTTGGTTTTTAGCTATGTCCTAAAGATGTCTGTAAGATGAAACAAGTCAGAGAGTAAACCCAGTGAACAGTTGGGCAAAATGAAATTGGTAAATATACGGGCGACATGTTGACATAGAACAAGATAATAACAATGTTACCTTGATAATTTGAACATTTGGTTATTAATAAAATTCTCTAAGCAATTATGCAATTCTTTGCCTGTGCATTTCTCCTAAACTGCAAATTCTAATTTTATTCCTGGAATTAATATCCAACAGCTTAATTTCTATGATATTTCTTATCTCCATTATTACAGGTGATAAATGACAAATATGAGTCATCATCAAATGAGTGCTGGTATTGTATCTCACTAAATGTGCCGTAAAATCACTTGGCTATTAAATTTAGGGAAAATTTTAACAAATAATGAGAATTTAGAAGCCAACTCTTTGAGTGGAATTGGAATGGCCTAGAGATATAGCCTCCAGCTAATTAATGGTGCTAGACAATTTATCTCTGTCATTTTGAATTATAATTCAAATTTTAAAACTTATATGACTCTTACTATTAAAAATTCTGATAAGATATTTTTTCAATCTCAATTGGGCATGGTGGCGCCTCCCTGTAATTCCAGTAACTCAAAAATTTGTGGCAGGAAGATCCTAAATTTCGAGGCCATCCTTAGTAATGTAGCAAGACCCTCTCTCAAAAAATAAATAAGTAAATGGCTCCTGGGTCCAATCCCCAGTGGGAAAAAAATAAAACAAAATTCTCCAGTCTGTATATTTTAAGATCACTTAACTTTAGGTGAACTTAAATATTTAATATTATTTAATATTCAATCATATATCTAGCTTATAAATCAACTAGAATGGAAGCTTTCAGATTTTAAAATTATTCAGGATTTTGTTCAAGTTGTGATAACTTCAAAAATGGTAATTCCTTAAGATAATATTATTAATAATTCATCAACATTTAATGGAATTTTCACGAATGTATCTTGAAAGATGAGATATAGCAGAAGATACAATCTGACACCTAGAATAGCTGAAGAATTTGGATGGTCTTCTAGGAACCACCATAGATGGGATATAAAGACACTTTTTTTCCAAAGGTTTTTGAGAATTCTCTCATCTGTTTTAATAGGGAATTTACTGAGACTTTTAGACTTCTTCTGTTTTATAAATAAAGGCAAATCAACCATTACCTCTATAATGGAGAAAAATGTGCATCTTATGTGTCATTTAAGATAAGCAACTGGGTTTTTAAGTGTTCTCTGTATGCATATGTGTGTGTGTGTATGCATGCGTGAATGTCTGTTGCATTTTGTCAATTTAAGAACATTCTGTGGGTTTTACAAATTCACTTGCTATTTACTGAAAAAAATTCAATATTTACAATGACTCAAACATGGTATGTATTTATTTCTTGCTTGTGTAATGTCTAAGACATAAGATCTTGGCAGCAGAGTGCAGTGGTGCATGCCTGTAATCCCAGTGGGTTGGGAGGCTGAGATAAAGAGACTGGGAGTTCAAAGCCAGCCTCAGCAGAAGCAAGGCCCTAAGCAACTCAGTGAGGCCTTCTCTCTAAATAAAATACAAAAAAGGGCTGGGAATATGGTTCAGTGGTTGAGTGCCCTGAGTTTAATCCCCCATACCTACCCCCACTCCCCCCAAAACTGACTGGTTTCCTTAAAGGGGTGATTCAAGAACCCTAACCATCTTCCATCTTGAAGTGTTGCAACTTCAGGTTGTGACTTCCATAGTTACTGTGTTCATTTTTCTCAAGAGAGCAGGAGATAGTAAGAGTTTCAAGTTCATACCAGGATGTAAGGCCTGAGGTGTGAACATGGTTTATTTGACATCTCCCTACATCCTATTTCCTTTTTATTTTATTTTTTTAAGATGAGGAAATTTAGAATGCACACTCACAGAGAAGATGAGGTAAAGGACATGAAGAAATGATTGCCCTCTATAAGCCAAGGACAGATATCTGGAACAAATCCCTTCCTCCCAAACCTAGAAAGAACCAACTCTGTCAACACCTTGATTTTAGACATCTCGCCTTCAGAACTGTGTCAAACATTTCTGATAAAGTCACCCAGTTTGTGGTACTTTGTTGTGATTGCTCTAATAGAATAATGCACCTGAATACCTGCAAAGAGAAGTTTGCAAATGTATTTCACCTGTGTTCACAGGAATAAGCGGGAACTAGTTGGATGAATACTTAGGTGATTTCTGCCACTTCCTTCTATTTGTTAGCTGTTCAAATTTTTTAAAAAAGCTTTTAAGACTGACACAGATTAATTTTCTGCTTATACAGTATTTATTCTTAGAGACATGCATTTTGTTTATCTTTTGGTTAATAACTAATTACTATTGCTAAAAAAATCAATTGCCCCCAGAGGTTAGAAAAGAGTGTAGAGGGAAGTTAGTAGAAACTTTAGTTTACTCCCAACTCTGATAATGTTAGTGGTCTTAGACACACTGCTTAAACATTCATGGCTTTGTTTTTGTATTTGTGATAAAACAAAAAGATTGTAACAATTTCTGAGGACTTTCATATCCTTATTATTACAAAATCAAGTAATTTTGTCTCTTGATTTATCAGCCTGGTTTTTACCTCTCAAATGGATATCTTCTACAGAATCATAGAACACAGATTTGTCCTATTACATGGGTGACTCTATGAATCCTGCTTAAACTGCTCCTTTACTATTCTTCATCTTGGACAATGTCAACAAGATTCACATGCTCTTCCAAAGCTAGAAATATCAGGGTTCATCTGGGTTTTTCCTTATTCATTACAGTTGAATTCTGATTCATTAAATGTCACTCAAATCTATTCACATCTATCCATTTCTACTGCCTTAAATTTTTTGGCATCTTCTGGAAGTATTAATACTCTGTTTTTAATTGCTTTCTCTTCTTACTCTTTTACTCATTCCTAGTCCATCTTTCTTGTCTGATGGCAGAGCGAATGTTGTGTATCTACCCACTATTTTCTCCTTCTGGGTACACAGGTAGTTAGGCCTCAGCCAAAAGAAGCTGCTCTGATCAATGGAATTGCCAGGAGTAACATAATTAAGCCTTATTCTTGAAAACAAGTGGAGACCTGGTGTGGTGATCCATTCCTGTAATCCCAGCAACTCAGGAGGCTGAGGCAGGGGGAATCACAAATTCAAGATTAGCCTTAGCAACATAAATTTAACTCAAAATTTAAAGATAACTAAATAAAAATAAAAAGGGCTAGGGATGTAGCTCAGTGGTAAAAGCACCCTTGGGTTCCATCCCCATTATTGGGTTAAAAAAAAAAAAAGCCGTATTTTCAAGTCTTCTCTTCTCTGACAGCCTTGGGAAGATACATGATGAATAGAACCAAGAGCAGTATATAGTCAATTCTGTATTGCATTACATGATTTCTATATAAAAAAAATTGCTTATGGTTTTCTATTTTATGAATTTACCATTACCAGGAGGATAAAACACAAATTTCTGATATTAAATATAAATTATCTTAAAAATCTGACCCACTCACGTTTTCAGTCATTTGTCTTCTATTTTCAGTTCTCTAGGCCATGAATTCTGAATTTTTGACTTTTCACAGTTCTTCTTTTGGCCTAAAATGCACTTGTTTCTTTCATCCTATTAGTCACTCAGGTGTTAGCTCAAAAGTAGTTAAGTATTCTGGGAAGAGTCAGAAACTCTTTCCTTGGGGCTTACACATGTGCTTTCTTTTCCTTTCTTCAGAACAGGAAGCTATTTTCATCTTTAGAATGAGTTGTCTGAGGTCAGGTCTGGGTCCTCTCATTGCCAGGTGCATTCCACATTGATTGGCATGTAGCTAGCTTCTAATAAATAATAGTGGAATGAATATTGAATGAATAAGACATCATGTCAACACAGAAAACTCTGGAGGGGATGTTAGGTGTAAATAGATTGCTGATGTGCTTTGGATATATTCTTTTAAATTATTAAAAGTTCTTAATTTCTTTCCATAGTAAACTGACCAGATTATATATATTAATTAACTGTTAGCTCCTCTGAGATGTTATGAAGGTGCAGTTATTTTGGTAAATATCATCAATATAGAACAACCGGGTCTCTAAGGTTTAAGTATAGCTTTTAATTCCTGTGCAGTTATTCAAAACAGACACAGGTAGGCAGGCATCCCCTGTTAGGAGCAGAGGAGATCTCAACTCAAAAATATCCTTCTTCTATTTTGCATTTGTTTCTTCAGACAATGGCCTTTCATCAGCCTTTCAATAACACTCCTACAATCCTCCCTAATAGTCCTGGACTGTTTGGAGGCTGTCTTACCTGATTTTTTTAATCATCCTTTTAGAATACTGGAGTTCCTGCAGACAGCTGAAACTGTGCCTCAGAAGAAGAGCGGGAATCTGAAGACTCTGGTGTCATTCAGAAGTATTTACTGTCCCAGCAAAGCCCAGAAGTCATCAAAGGTTAGAACCAACGCTGACAGCGATAAAAGATTATCCTGCCTGGAGAGGTAAAGTCACCAAGGTCATAAAGAAAACGAGGGTTGAAAATATTTTTATTTGACATAAAATAATAGAGCAGAAAATGTGGCAGAGAGGAAGGATGTTTTTTTTTATTATTATTTTTCAAGACTGCAGTAGGGTTGTATGAGATATTAATGTCCCTCAACTGTAAAAGATTCTTGAGTAGCTCTGGGAATTGGGAAGTCTGCAATTTACAACCTCTCTCCTCTGTTCTTATAAGCAATTTAACCAGGCTCCTGTTAGCAAGAGACACTTAAGCAACAGAAATCCTAGAGGAGATTTTTAAGCCCATAGTAAAGATAATACAATCCTCCTGCATAAAAACAAAGGATTATTAATGCTTGCTGCTGCTGAAGTCTCATTTCACAACTGATGTCACTTTCGGTATTAAATCAGCCCCACCAGCACTGGAATGAGCCAAGCTCAGGCGTCATTTATCACTAGCCATTTTGGGCGCACCAACCATAGAGCCAGCCCTCAGTTTGACCCTTCCAATGGCTTGCCCCCTGTGTGAGTGGAGGTTTTTATCTGTTGACAGGCTGATCTTTTTCAGGATTCAAATTTATTTTCCTGACATGGTTCATGGCTTCTGTCTCCAGGTGCTTGTCCTCCAAAGTGAGAGCGGCCTCTGCAGTGCACCTCCCATAGCAGATCATATCTCTTTGGCAATTTGTAGCACTGGCTCCTTTTCAACTCTTAAATCTCAGTTTATGACCCATTTACTTGAGTAATTCATAATCAATTGAGTTGCTAATTTTTGTCTTTTGCTGATTCACCCAGGGATGTATGTCATGAAAAGATGCTATTGCATTGCATGGTGATCCATTGATTGACAGATTCTAGTTTTGATTTTTCTTTTGTGTTTATAGATTGTTTTTATAAACCATAGACAATACAACCTTCCCAGATAAAAGTCTATATGAAAACAGGCAATATTATTCTCTTTCTTTTCTTTATCCATTTATTTATTTTTTTTTAATGAATCACCTTGTAGGAAGTAGTGGGATAATGACTGTAGAGACACAAGTTATCTGCCCACATGTAAAATGGATAGTTCTTCAGAGATCTTTTCCATCATTACACTCTCTGTTCTGGCAGGACTCCATCAGAGGTGGATTACACTCATACGTTATATCTGAGGTCAAGCAGTGTGGCTGCATATGCCAGATCAGATTTATTAAATGCATTCTTTCCTTTCACAAATGTTTACTGAATGTCTACCATGAGCTTGTAGGTACATACTTGTAGGTGCTAAGAATACGGGAAAATAAGAAAGAGAGTACTTCTGTTTTGCTTAACCTTGCATTTTACATTCTTTGGACTCTATCATGGTAACATGGTGTCACTGACAATTTGCAGACTTTCAAGTCAATGAACCTGAACTTAAGATTCTCTAAATATTGGCAGTGTGATTTTACAACATGAGAAGAGGATAGCATTGTGCTTCTTATATGTTCTTTGGAACCAGACTAGTTTCTACTTCTGGCTTTGTAATCTCGGTCAAAAAACTCCACATTTCTAAATCTCAGGCTTTAATGGCCTGCTCCATCCCAGGCAATTGCTGGTCAAGATCAAGAATATATTTGGAGTTGAGCATGCCATGTCTAAATATGTAAAAGGAGTGAGGCAAGTTCACAGATCAAAAGAAAATGTTTTTAGTTTTACCTTGATATCTTCATAATTACCTGAAAATCAAATTTAAAATTCAAAATTCTTGAACTCCTCAAATTTCTAGTTAACTTGCATGTGGTCTGCAGATTCTAGCCCAGATCTCATCTTCCTTCTCTTCCAGCACAGTTTCCACCCCACAAGACCTCAGTCACACATGTGTGAAGACCAAGGCCCATCAATGCTCTGCCTACAAATCCCAAAACAATTGTCCTCTGACTATTCCATGGCCAATGGGTGCATCCATCATTGGTATGAACCATGCTTGGGAAACAGACCTCATGTAGATGCACCTGCCTGTTCCAAAAGTGGGCTTGGGATTAAAGCAAGGAGGTCCATTATCTTAGCTACCTGGAGCATTATCCAGGCTTGGAGAATGTTGCAGGGTTCTGGGAAGTTTGATTTTATTAGACCTGTGGATTCTTTTCTTTATAGGGTAGTGATGGGATAGGAGTAGGTAAATTGAGGGTCTTTTAACAATTAAGGCACATAGGAGCCATAAACTAGGCAGCAGAAAGTCCTTACTTAGTTTTACAGTGGTATTAGAGTAAATGTCTTATTAGTGAGGGCTCATTTCTACAAATCATAGAAAAATAATCATTTAATCTACTTCAAAAGTATATTAACATATGGAAGCTATCATCTTGACATTGGGAATTTAGAAAAGTCTTAAAATATGTCTTGGTGTTTTAGGAAATATAATATGTTTAAACTATTTTAAACATTACACAATGCATACATGTACCAAAATATCATTTGGCATCCCGTTAGTGCATAATTTTTTTAAGTTTTTATGCATCAGTAAAAATAAGTAAATAAACAAAAAGATGTTTGGTTCATAGCTGAAGCCAATGTCAGAAGTGGAATTAATGTTCTCAAGAGTCCTTAAGAGGCCTTCCTTCAGCTCTGAGATCATGTTGAATTCTCCAGATATCTGAAGGCAGTTCTACTTTTGATAATATATTTTGTGGATGAAGACAGATAGTTTTCCTTTGAGAACAGGGAGGGAGACATCACTGTATTTACATCAAACACCAAGATACTGTGAAATTGCTCATCTTTTGATTTTAATTTCATGCCCTTATGAGGTGCACTCATAGGGAAACGAGTTTATTCCACTTATCAAAGTGAGATGAATGGATGAGATTTAACAGCAGCTTGATAAATGAATGAACATATTTTTATGACATTAACATAGTTAAAACTCACTGTTTCTCCCCATGACCTCTTACATCTCCAGATAACTTGTGTCATATTAAAAGGCACATTTTAATGGTTAGAAAAATCTTACAAAAATGCAATAAAATATTTAAAGAATATACTGTACATTAAATAAAGTATACATTGTACAATATTTAACAAGCATACACAAAATATAAAAAAGTAAAACAGAATCAAAGAAGCATGAGATATGTAGAAAACAAATATATGAATGTTAAACATTTGGTTAAGGATTGAATGATTTTCCCTCAAAATTAGGACAAGTTAAAGTATCTATTCTTGCAATTGCTGTTAAATACTATGCCATTAATACAGCAAGGGAAAGAGAAAAAAAATCATATCGTAAAGGAAGAAGCAAAACTTTAATCTTTGACAACATGATATTTTGTGTAGAAAATCAGAAGGAATGTATTCATAAACATAGACATAACCACATACATCATATCACAAATCTAATAAACTAATAAATAATTTCTCCAGGTCACAGGATAAAAAATTTGTATATACTATCAGCACACTTACCCAAAACAGCAAAATACCAAAACCAGAAAAATATTTTTTGCACAATAGAGTAAAAATTAGATGCACATCAATAAATTTAACAAAAGTCTAAGACATTCACTGAAGTCTACAAAGTACCACTGAAAGATATTTAAGACATAAATTAAGAAACATTTTATGTTCATGGATTTGATTTCTCAAGATTATTAAAGCGGCAATTCTCTCCACATAGTTATATGGGTTAAGTGCCATTCCTATAAAAATCCCAGCAATTATTAGTTTGTAAAAATTAACAAGCTAATCTTAAAATTTAAATAGAAATGCCAAAGACTGAGAATAACCAAAACAATTTTAAAGAAGAATAAAGTTGGACAGCTTGTAGGTATAGTAATCTAGACTACATGGTAATTGATTGAATATTGTTATACAGATCAGTGGAACAGTATTAAGAATGCAAAATCAACTCTTCTACGTAAGATCAATAGTTTTTTATTCTACTTTTTCTTTTTCTTTTTTTTTTTTAATTTTGAGATAGGGCCTCACTAAATTGCCAAGTCTGGCCTTGAATTTGCAATCTTCCTGCCTCAGTCTCCCAAGTCACTAGAATTATAGTCATGTGCTACTACTACACCTAGCTAAGATAACTTATTTTTATACTAATGAGTCACATAATTCTAATGACAAAATTATATAGCTCTTTTTGCAAATTTTTCTGGGGAATTGGATATCCTTATTAAAAAAAAATTTAACTATTGCCCTCCACTGTTCACAAATATTAACATAAAATACTTTGTACAAATAAATGTTGGTGTTAAAATTACATCTTCTACACAGAAAATTACAGGAAATCTAAATGACTTTGTGTTAGGTAAAAAGTTATTACCTACAACAGGAAAAGCATGAACCATAAAATTTATAAAATAAACAATTAAATTTCATCAAGATAAAAAAGAGTTTAGCACATTGATCATTAAGAAAATGAAAAGACAAGCCATAGGTTGGAGAAAATATTTACATATCATATATTTTGATGAATGACTGGTATCTTAAATATGTAACAAATCTTTACAGCTCCATAATGAGAAGACAAATGACCTAATTTAAAAATGGGCAAAGATTATATCCTAGTCCAGGCTGACACAACAAAGTGCCATTGACTGAGTGGCTAGGACACAATAGAAACTTATTTCTTACAGTATTTGTGGCTGGATGTCTGAGGTCATGACATCTAGTATGATTAGCTTCTGGTGAGGGACTTTCTCCTGTTTGCAGACAGCCAACTTTTCTTTGTGTGCTCATGTGGTAGAAACACTGAGTAAGCTCTCTAGGTTCTCTTTTATAAGGGCATAAATTCCATTCATGAGGGTTCCACCTTCATCATCTAATTATCTCTCAAATTCCCCCACTTACTAAAATTTATTGAGGTTAAGATTTCGACACATGAATTTGGGGAGATACAAAATCCAGTACATACTGGATTGGAATAGATAATTTATTTCACCACAGAAAAGATCTAAGTGGCGAGTGAACATATGAAGCAGCGTTCAATATCATTAATCATTAGGGGATACAAACTAAAATCATAATGAAATAGCAATTCATGCTGACTGAAATGCTTAAATAAAAAAGGGAGACAACACTAATTGTTAGTAAGGTTGTGGACTCTCAGTGGAGTCCTCCTATTGCTAAGTGGGAATGCACAATGATGTAGTCACTTTGAAAATAGTTTAGCAATTTCTTTAAAAAGTTAAAAAATAAATTTACTATATGATCTGGTAACTTCAATACTAGGAATCGCCTCAAGAACAATTAGTCCACAAAAATTCTTGTGTGTGAATGCAATGCTATTTATAATGGTCCCAAACTGGAAACAATTCAAACATCTATCAACTGGTGAATAGAAAAACAAAACATAGTTTATACATACAATGGGGTATTGATCATATACAGTTGTACCTCAATAAGATGAATGAATCTCAAACACTTGATAAGTGAGGAAGTCACAAAATAATGTATATATATTATAATCCCATTCATATGAAATGCATAGGAAACACAAATGTATAAAAACATACAAAATCTGATTGACTGGGCTTGGTATGGAAGTTTTATTGACTGTGGTTGGACCCAAATTTATCCCTTCATGACATGATGAAAATCTTCTAAATGTAGATTGTGACTATGGTTGCATTGCTCTATGTATTTACTAATAATCATTGAATGACAGAAAGAAAGATAATTCTATTATTAGAAAGAATTGCAAATTATTTCAACCAATTACCTGCTTACAAATAAAAATAGATAAAACATTTTTTGAGGCTTTTTTATGCTGTACTTTAGGAATTAAGTTACTAAATTCTTTAAATATATATTTCTATTTTGTTAAATTATTGATCTATATCACTGTGAGATAAATATCATGCCCAATGTCAGACCATCAGTAACTGTTGAATATATGAATGTGGATTTTTTTACTCCAAATTCTGTGTGTATGTGTGTGCATACATTAATTTTCCAACTAAGTTTCCCAGTATATAATATATGCATCAGCAATAGTGCTATATATCTGAAATACTAATCAATTTTAATGAGTGTTCTTTATCTTCTTTGGGATCTAGCTGTGCTTTCTAAATCTTTTGAACAAGTAAAGAAACAATTTTCTTTCCTTAAGTCAAACTATGTATTTGCTACTTATTAAAACTCCAGTTCAGTAAATCCCAATAGACTGAAGCAGGAAGGAGGTAATATAAAATAATGGAGTGCAGTTTCAGGTTTGAAATCATATAAGATTATTACCTTAGATTACCTGGATTATAGCATTGTCAATTTAGAAGCTCATTAATTAACTTCCTTGTATTTCAGTTTCTTCCTGATTAAAAAAAAATGAGAATACTAATGTATTTCTCTTTGAAATTTATAAGAATAGTCATGTGAAAAATGATAACCATAGTGCCTAAGAGCACTTACCAATACTGAGTCTATTTCTTTCTTTGTTCATTGACATACAAGAGAGCTTTATGGAGAAGCTAAATCTTCACAAAATTTCAATCAAGTTTATTTCTTCCAACATGAATTTTTTAACTGACTTCTCTTTAACTGTGAGCAAAACTCTCCTTTTCTAACGCTAAAATATTTTAAAAGTTCAGTTTTTGTTAAAAGTTCATTCATTGTCATCTATGGTCTTGATAATTTCTCTATATTCCAGATTGTTCTCTACCATCTGTATAAAAGTGATTCCTAAATGGATGATTTATAATTAATGCAAAGAAGCCCATGGATGATCCTCACCCCTCCTTTGAACAATCCAAGCATCTGATATGTTTTCAAAGGAAATTAAAGTGAATATCAACTGACATAAAATTTTAACCAGTATCTCTCACCTCAGTTCACTCATAAGTGAACACACCCTCATAGAACTAAGTGCATGGAATCCTGGTTTGCAAATTGTATTGAATTGTTTAAAATTCACTATTTTAACACTGTCTTTCAGAATTGCCTCCTTGGACAAGCTTCTCATTTCTCTAGTTCCTGCAATTATACCTTTCTTCGTTTTCTGTATTAAAGTTTTTCTTCTTTAATACTTTTATCCCCTCAGTCAGAGTGACCACCACTGCTAACCATTGTTGAACCTTCACATTAGGCAAAGTGATATTTATATTAGATTACTGTAATCTTCATTCTATTCCCATATATCCTTCTGGTATTATCTTTCTATTGATGGTGTAACAAGTCACAACACACAGCACATTTATTATCTCCCCCCCCACCTGCAGGGGTTAGGAGTCAGGGCACAGTTAGGTGGATTTTCTATTTAGTTCTCGTGGAATGAATCGAGATTATTGCTAGGCTACATTCCTCATGTGGAGGTCTTAATCCTTTTCCATCTCACTGTGGTAGCAATATTTAATTTCCTTGTAGTTGTATGTCTATTTTTTTTTCTGACTATCCATGGGAAGGGGGCTGCTTTCAGCATGCATAGGCTGTCCTCACAAGTTTCTAACACATCTCTTTGCTTTCTTGCTCAAGGCCAGTGGGACTGCCTGTCTCTCTGATTCTGCTCATAAACGGGTTATTTGTTTAGGTCAGGCACATCTGGATGATCCCCAGCAGTTTCAAATCTCTCACAGCAATATCTTGATTAGTAACTGATTATATAATAAGAGAATGGGAATCTTAAAAGAGTCATCTTTAGAATCCTGCCTTCTATGCTCTCCATTGACAGTCTGATTTCTTCACAGCCTTCAAGGCTCATCTCAAACCCCTTCTACCCTTTGTTACTTGCTTTCTCTATTTTTTTTTTGTATTTCTAATACAAACTTCCAAGAAATATATAGTCATTTTTTTTTTAATTGTGCTAGTGCACGTAAATGTGGTTTTGCATATGTGGGAAAGTGTGACCTACCAAACCACCTACCCACAAATGCAAACACATACACACACACACACAAGCACTCTCCCAATTTTTATTTTAATATTCTTATTAATATAAAACATTTTTTTCAAAATCATTTCACAAAACAAATTCCTTGCTTTATTACTCACCATGGCAGGAAAGATTCAATAGTGTCTAGAATACTGTTAGATTTACTGGGAGGGAACTGTTTTACTATTTCTTGATACGAGAGAGCAATCTCTAAACAACTACTAGTCTGAAAGCTCATTGCGATTTTTTGTCATCTTCCAACAGCAGAATATAGGACGACCATTGTAAGATTCTTATGTAGTCAAATTGTGAACTCAGTTGAGTTGGAGAGAATCAGGCAGCACTTTGGAAAAGACTTGCTCCAAATATTGCCAGATAATTTTTTGTCTAAATCAAGATTTTTTTTTACTTTGTAAACATACATTCCAAAGCTTTCCATCCAAAAATTATCTTCTGAAGAGGTCAAAGGATCCCATGCTCATTTTTATTTGTTCTTGAACCAAAATTTGAAGGCTAATGCTCTTCCAGACATTCATTCATGTTGGAAGGGGGTATAGTTAGAATGAGGGAAATTTTTTGGAAGATAATTTTATGACGTAAGAATGTTAAAGATATATAGAGGGTGATTTTTTAAAAAAATATTTCCATTACTTCACAAATATAATCTACTGATTAAATATCAACATCATCATCATTTGTAAGTTACAGTCAAGATTTGACTTTTATACTATATAATTTCAAGTACCCTTCTATTTCCAAGGACATGTACTGCCATTGTGGTGTCATTTGCTAATCAGGGACAGGAGTCTTTTGCTAATCTAAAGATAAGAGTCCTTTTGCTGTGGTTGAGTCACATACAGAAACCTAGAGAAAGAAACAATGAGCTTGGAAATCTCACCTGATGGTCAGAGGATATTTGAGCTGTACATTCAGAGGTAGGAGAGAACTTTCCTAGGGAAGAAAGGTAGGCTGTATGTTTTCCCTTATAGAGACACTTTTCATCCTCTTCAGACTACTTTGCCTCTGTCAGCTGATGGTCTGGGGACTGTGACAACCAGGCTCCACTGACTTGTGGCTTCCCATTGGACACAGGCAATGTGAGGAGTTGGCATATCAGAGGACAGGAGGGGCACAGATCAGTGCATATTTCTTCTAGGCAACCCTCTCAGTCTGAATTTTGGCAGTATCTGCATTCCCCCTAGAGGACTCAGTTCCTACTAAGCAACATAAATCTTTTGAGAATTTTATTCTTATATTTTGGAGTATCAAATTGATAAACTTAACCTACAGTTTATGTAGCCCACATGGATAGAATAATATTGAAGTAGAAATGAATTTCCCTTTGGAGAGAAGGCAACCATATTTTCCAAGATTCTCTCATCAGATTGCATGATGACAGAAATGAGGATTGAATGTTAGATGAGACATAGACATTTTAATACATGTTTAACTTTAAACATACACACATATGAGGTTTCCAAAATTTTTTAAATGTCCCAATTTCTCCTTTTCAAGATTGAATTACTTTACTGAAGTTCTGGTTATTATGGTGTAATTCCTGGCATTACTGTGATTAAACTGAGTATTCTAAAGTAAGCAGTGATGAATTAAATACACAGTAGAATTCTCAGTGGGTGTGAAATGATGAGCAATCTTAATTAGTGGTAAAGTGTACCCATTATTTTTGTTCTATAAATGGACTTTCACATTATGTATTACAAGATAAAGACAATGTGAATTGCAGTGTGTTAGTCAAGGATTCAGCATAAATGAAACATGTTATATAGATTTTTTAAAAAGAAAAAAAAATAAGCAGTCCAAAGTGTCACCATCCAACAAACTCCAATTTACTTCAATATGAATGATTTATATATTAGGTGATGACAATTTCTCATTTTATATTTTATCACCTGAATATTATAGTGTAGTATTCCTATACCTAAAATTTAAATGTGAATTATTTATTTCAATATTTAATTTCAATTAAAATATTAGAAAATAGTCCATTCTAGTCCATTCATAGCACAAGTCAGGAAAATGTAAATGGTTTGGCTCAGCCAGTGAAGGTTGCATATTAGGTAACTGTTGAAAAATGTCATCAAATTTTCAAGTTCCTGAACATCTTAAAAGCAGGAACAGGTCATAGGTAGGAAGATTAGTATCAATTATTTGCTGTGCTTTAAATGATTGCTTCAGCCTTGTGTTGTACTTTATTTTACTAACAAATTGCTTGCCATGACATACCAACTAGACAGCTGACTCAATAGCATATCTGTGTATACAGTTCCAAGGCAAATGACCTTACAGAGTTCTGTCCTTTCAGTTGAGCATCCTGGACAAAGAGCATATTCACTAGATTCATACATGTTTGGAATATAGAACACAGAACACTTTAAAAGTGTTATTCAAACAAACTGGATCACCTAGAAGACATAGACACATTTAGTTGACACATATGACTGAATAAAACTGAATCATGAAGAAATAGAAAACCTGAACATACCAATAGCAAGTAATGAGAATGAATCAATAATAAAAGGCTACCATCTAAAAAAATCAATTAATCTGTCTGTTTATCTATCTATCTCTAGGACCTGATGGCTTCATATGTAGATTCTACTAAAATAATTAAAGAACTAGTACCAATTCTTCTTGAACTCTTCTGAAAAATTTTAGAGAGAATACTTTCAAACTCATTCTTTTCCAGCCTATAGTATGTTGATACCAAAGCCAAGTGAGATTAATATCCAAAAAGGTAACTATAGTCCCAAATCCCTTAAACTCGTAAACACACATACACACACACACACACACACACACACACACACACCATTTTAACAAAATACTAGTAACCAAATTAACTGAATTCAATTCATCAACACAGTAAAACTATCATTAACCATGATCAATTAAATTAATTTAAGGAATACAAGGAGGTTTTGATGTGTGTAAACCAACAAACATAATAATTCACATTAAAAGAATGAAAGACAAATTATACCACATCAATAGATGGAGAAAAAGCTTTGACAGAAATTAATGTCCTAAAAGCTCTTAACAAATTATGTGTAGAATGAATATATTTCAGCACAGTATAGACCATGTATGACAAACCCACAGGTAACATCATATTGAATGGGGGAACTAGAAAGTTCTTCCTATAAGTCCTGAAAGAAGTGAAAGATGCTCGCCTTTGCCACATATATTCAATATAATACTGGGAATTCTACCTATTAGGTAAGTGAAAGAAAAGCATCCAAATTGTAATGGAATTTACATGGCCTGTTTAACATGGAATTTACATGTTCCAGAGAACATGATATTAAAGCAAAAGAACAGTGAGACATAACAGTACCTGACTTCAGGACATACTACAAAGAAACATTAGCAAATGTAGCACAGTCTCACAAGCTAAACACCTGATAAGGATATATACTGAAAATATATGTCACTTAAAAATAATAAAATGATTAAAAATAAATAAAGTGTAGAAACATTGCTTCAAATGTATTACATTTATTAACCCATATAATATTTCCACAGCTCCAAAAATGTTTGAGAAAAGGAAAACTGAAGCCTAATTAAGAATTTAAGTCTTCAGATATCAAGTAGGTAGTAAAAGGCTGATAGTATTGCTTTGATTGCAAAAAGCTTATGCTTTTTTTTTTTTATCAAAAAGAGGTCTTGTGTAGGGGGCTGGGGATGGCTACTTGTGATTGACTCTGGGGTGCTCCATCACTGAGCTACATCCTCAATCATTAAGGGTCTTAGTTACATAGGCTGGCCTGGAATTTGTCATTCTCTTGCCTTAGACTTCAAAGTTGCGGGGATTACAGGTGCATATCACCACGCCTGGCAAGAAGTATTAAAAAAGCATGATGAGTACTTCCTCATTTCCTCAGATATAAAATTTCAAGTATGCAAGAGGTGTGTTGTACAACACTGAGCCTAGAGTTAACAATACCATAATATACAATTAAAAATCCATTAAGGGGGTCAATCTCATGTTAAATGTTCTAATAAATAAATGGAACACACATACTTTAATAAATCTGATTATGGAAAACAAAGGCTTAGTTTCTTTTTTTATACACTTGGTAAACCAAGAACAGAGAATGGTCTTTTGTATTCCAATGAGTCTATTTCCTTTGATACCAGAGTAAACTCTGGGTGTCTGAAATACTCTGTGACACTGTCTCTGGAGGCATTCGTGGTCACACATTCTGGGGAAAGCAATTCTTTGTGTCAGGGCATCACATTCTGCACACTTTAACTGATTTTTACAAACCATGGAAAGTCAAATTTCTAATAACTTTAATTGTGCCTCCCACTAGAAGAAATGGTTTTTTATTAGAGTGTGGAGGTATATTTGAAGATTAAGGTATTTTTGAAGAGTAAAAAAAATATGTATACACTTGAGGAAAAAAGTCTGGTTATGCAATCGTGAAAGAAAATTAGAGAAATTATTTTTCATGTAATCTTTAGAGGTTATGGCCTCCTTGAGATAATAGTGAACCTGCCCTTTTGGACCAAAATTGGTACCTTTATGCCCCTGCTATATATCTGAAGTCTTTCTAGAATTGGAGGATTTGGATAGCATATTGCAAGTTGATGCCAAAAATATTAGTCAATATTTACAAATTCACACTGCAAGTTGCAGTTCTCAACATGGGGTTAGAAAAGACTTGAATGCCACAGTCTTGATAGAACTGTGTAGATGGACACTTAGTTGTAACCAGATGCTAAATTATCTTCATGTGGTTTGCATTAATACTTTCAGCTTTTCCCTCACATTCTGGAAACAAGGCCTCAGGAAGTAAATGTTTCTAATTTTCTACCAAATTTAGCATCCCAAATATTTACTCTGGGCAGTTTTGTTCAAGCAAACACAGGGGTAAATAAGGAATTATTTCTTGATAAAGAATTTTACTTATAATAACTTGCATAGTTAGTTATCTTATTTAATTTTTAAATATACTAAGAGAATCAGAGGAAAAATATATGAATAGTTTATAAATAACAAATTATTTTTTTGACACTGGGCACCCAGGGCTTCACACATGCCAGGCAAGTGCTTTCCCACCAAGCTACATCCCTAGTTGTAAATAACAATTTTAATAGCAATCATTTAAGACAATACAATAAAAAGAGCAGGATATGGATTTGAAATGAGACAAACTTATGCTTAGTTTTACTGTGTGAATTAGTGAATATTGACTAATTTTTTGGCATCAACTTGTTTGTCAAGAAAATGGAATTAATAATATCTATCATTACTTCATTATTCTAAAAATAAATAAATACATATGTATTTATATTTACTCAGAATACTAGATAGCATTGACTTTGCTAGTATACATGGCACATTATAGCTTATAAGTATTATTCTCATGTATATTTATATTTTTCACACTTAATTTCTCTTTTTTTACATATAAAGAATCTGAGACTGTCAGGTTAGATGTCTTTTTCAAGTTTGGGGGTGTAGCAACTTTCTAAATGATGGCCTTATATATTTACTCCAAAAACACTATAAGCTTTATGTGTTACACAATCTAAATCTTCAAAATAACTAAGAAAACTGAAGCGTAGATAGGCTATATTATGTGCCATGACTTACACAGCTGAAGCTTACTGGGGCAGGCCTCCGACTCAGCCAGATCACATGCTCTTGATGTCATACCACACTGAACCCTCTTGCCAGCAAGGACAACACTACATCTTCAATCTAATCCTCTTTCACTCTGTATTTTTTTAGTTTTTTAAAAAAATAAATGACAGCAGAATGCATTGTAATTCATATTACATATATATAGCACCATTTTTTATATCTCTGGTTGTATATAACGTATGTTCACTGTGTATTTTATCCTCTAACTATATGAATCCACATATTGTTTCCCAAACTTGCCATTACTTTCCATTATGTATTACTCACATTCTGAAGTTTCCTCTCCACTCTTGTTAACTAATTATGCTCCCATTTTTCCCCAAATCTTATGTACATTTTTTTTTCTTGAATTTCTTCAATAAACCCAAGGCAAAATCATTCAAATCACTTTTTATGTGATTTCACATAGTTCATTGCCCCTATCTTTCTTATAATGTTTATATCACCCCATTATAAATAATAATAAAACACCTAATCGTTTTTTAGGACTGGAAGTATGACCTGAATATTTTCAAGCTTTTCTCATTTTAGCCTTTCAACAACCTTATATGTTAGTTATTATTGTTTTTCCAGTTGTACAGATTCAAAATCTTGGGAACAGCAAAACAGGAATTGCTTAATTGTTCACACTCATTGTTGTGGTGTAAACTAATCAACAAAATCAGTAAGAGTGTAAGTTATAGGTTATAGATTAGTAACAAATATAGATTATAGATATGATAAGTGAGATAAGATTATTATAAAGCAAGAACTGCATAGACAGGCCTAAGACTCCATTTTGCTGCTTCTATTAAAAAATATTACAAGAGCTGTTTCTGAGAAACTAAAATGAAACATATTTTCTTATAAAGATTATTTTTCTGTACTTTGTTCCCCACAAATTGTACCCTACTCAGGATGTAGCGGTGGTCATGATGAGCTACATCCTGGGTTTGAGTGCACTTGTGGTTCTACATGACTTTGAAATAGATTCTCTCCCATGCCAACTGCTGCTCAAACTCAGTATACTGTTGTCTAACACCTTCTTGAACCTGGAAATGTGGTTAACTGAATTGCAAAGCTGATTGCCTTTTTTTCTAACTTCTGCATTTGCTTGCTTGCTAATTGGAAAATTCTGGTCCTGCTTAGGGTTTGCAGGTCCCGCTTACTATTACTTTAACTTCTGTGATTGGCTTACTTGCATGGTGCTAAGGGAAGCCCCTGAGTTGTGGTTTTCGTCTTTAAGTACCCAGGATACAGGCCAAGAAATTGCTGTTCTCCCACAGAGCTTCAATCTCTAAGGGTGGGTGACAATCCCTGGCCAGGTAAATAAAGCTCTCATTGATTTGAATTCGGACTTAGCTGGTTTTCTGAAGCGGTTCCCCATAAGACCATCTCACCTTGTGCTTCCTCTTTTCAAGTTATACCTTTTCCATCCATGTACTCTTAACTTCCTCATGTTTTATCGTTAAAGCTTTTCTCTTGTAGATAATGTATGTTGGGTTTTGCTTTATGATTCAACCTGGCTATCTCTTTTAATTAAAATTCTCAATAAATGGAACGGATGTTGTTAGTGGTGATGGTTGTGGTTAACGAAACCAACTGCCATGTTAGCGCAGAACCTAGGGAAGCAGGAAATCTGCACAGAGGAGAGGGCCTGTGACTTCACTTCTGAAAGGTTTATGAAGCAGGCTGCATGTGCATTGCCATAGTAGCATCCCTGGAAAAAAGACACAAATACCAGATGATATCAAAGATGTGCTGCAGAAAACAGTTTGCCCTAATCAGTTAATGTTTTTATATACTCTTCTTACAAGCACTTCATGCCCTGTGTAAAGGCTAAGTTTAATTGCTGTATCTAACCCAATCAATCCTGTGTTTGTATTCACACAAACTAATCCCATGTGTGGTATCATATGCCTTCTGGTAATGCCATAATTAACTGGGTCAGTTTTGAACATGTTTGTTCAGTTAGATTCACCTGTCTCCCCACTAAAAATTTGAGCTAGAAGAAAGACATGGATGTTAGTATTGAAAAATTGTGACAAGTCAAAAAACGGAGACTCAATGAGGGGGTTTAAAAAACAAACATTGTGGGTCCATCTAGTTGCTCTGTCTTTCATTACAGAGGATGATATATTCCTTTCAATATCACCTCCATTTAGTAGCATAGCACTTACTGTTTATTCTGGGCATATAGATCTATGAAATTATTGCCGAGATGTTTTCCAGATTCCAATAGTGACTTTTTGGCTACCCTGGGAAGATAGTGAAAATGATAGCCTGTACAATTATGGCAAAGTCAGTGTGAGTGACTGAAAAAAAAAAAGAAATTGATTCAGTCCTTTCCATTTTTCTCTGCATTCTTTTAGTGCCATTTTATGAATATATAATCATACCACATCAGTATAAGAAAATTGCAGGGTGATGTGAACTAGGATGGAAATGGATACTAATACCATGTGAGATGGTTTATGTTTTTATGTGTTCTGTAACATAGTTTATACAGTTAAGGGATTCCTCCCATAAACATTGTCAATGCAGGCTTAGAATATTCAGTAATTGCAGTTCTCTTTGAGCTGGGGATTGGCCATGTTTTCATATCATAAGGAAATAGTACTAATCCACAACAATGCATCAGAAATAGAACAAACTACAAATTAAAGTGCTGAAGAAATGATACTATTATTTTACATTAAAAAAAAGTGAAATGTTAAAGTGTTGAATTGTGGCAGAGACTTGAATGGACCATAACGAATTTCAGTGGCTGAAAGCTGATTCAAAATAAATGGAGGTAATTAACAGATTGGAGATCTGCAAGCAACAGGTAATTGGATTATCAATGGATAATTTGTTTCCATGGAAGTTTTTACTATCTGCACATCTGCAATATTTCATTCTTGTCATTTTGTTCTCTAAAAGAATGTCCTCAAAACTCAGTTAATCCCCCATATGATCTCTGTAATTAAGTTATTTTGGAGAAATGTGTACTGCATTTTTATCCTCAAACAGCATCCAAAGCCCTCATTTTAATTACAAATGACATTTTATTTCCGCTGCTTTTGTGTGGGCTCTTTGAGAAGAATATCTTTTATTCTCTAGGGAGCATAACCCAAGTTTAATAACATTGATTTTTTAGTCAATGGCAATCAAACATTTCTCCTTTGATGTATATGTTTGTCAGATTTTCAACTTTGAATAACTTAAAGTTACAACTATGCAATAAAGGCCTACATATTATCTGTTTTGCTCCTTTTGTAATTAGTCCAGGGCTTTGGCAGAGTTGCATTTCTCCCCATCTAAAGAACACTGAGGGCCATTTCCCTGTGTTGGGAAAGACAAGTTGCCAGTTTTTGACACTGGTGTAAAAATTTCACTATGTAGTAAACCATGAAAAATATTCAAATGCAGGAAAACACAAAATAAAACCAAGACAATTAACAGAATAGTCCCAAGGTCATGGGAATGGAATTTTTGAGGGGGTCCTTAAGAGTAAAAGAAAAAAGCACATTTACCTTTCTAAACCTTGGTTTCCAGCCCCAGGTATTCTGTAAAGATACATGTTCTGAGGCCAGACTCTGGCTTCTTATCCTACTTCACCTCTTAATTGCTGTATCATGTTGGATAAACTACTAAACAACTTGATTCAGTATCTTTTTTTTTTTATAAAACGGAGGATAACATTAGATTCATAAATGCTAGATTTGCAGAAATGATAAAAAGAGTAATATGTGCTTGGAGCAGTGTCTCCTGTTACATGGTAAGCACAATGTGAGTACTAGTTGTTATCACAGTCAGCAGAACGAGTGTACAATGTGTAAACTCATGATCAAATCAAATTGGGAAATCCACCCAGAATTGAATCAGATGTTAGTGTGATATTATTCAGAGTTTTGTTCCTACATAACTGGTAAAATATAAAAAAAAGAATGAAACATTTTTATTAAGTTCTGGAATGTTCAAGAATGAGCCAAAAGATATTTAAATATGAGAGTAAAGAAAAGTGAAATTTTGTCTTGTGAAATAGCCACCTAGATGTGGGTCTCAGATCTTCGTATGGAGGATGATTAATTAGAAAATATTTAATGTAAATGCAGCTATGATAGGATCTTATCTCAGCAGTGGGCCTAATATGCTTCTTTTTAATATACTGAAAAATATAGCAGGTCATTTATTCAATCACATGTCATTTAGAAATGATTCCCAAATGAGTTTGGGATGACATTATTTTTGCCTTAGAACATGAGAATCTTTTAATTATGGAGAAATTTACAAAAATAGATAAGTTGATGAGACTCAGAAGTAGAATTTGTTGAAATTAATTTGTGTATATATTTCATGTATTTGTAGCACTGGAGAGAATTTAGTCCTTTGGCATAAAAATTAGCTTGTCCTAATTTAAATATGTAGTATATTAATACATTTAGAATTGTGATAAAATGAATATATGCATTTGTATCATATTTAAAAATCGTTAACCTTATCAAACAATTTGAATCATTTATTTTGACCAGTCTCTTCCTATTATTTATCTTAGCTTATAAAATGTTTCTGAAAATTTAAATTAATTGAAGATCCTTTAGAATTTAGGGTATTATATCTGATAATTATGAATTGGAATTATAAAAAGGTTTGATTTTTTTTTCTTTTCTATTTTCCCTGTAGTACTGGCAATTGTGCCTAGGGCCTAATGAATATTATGCAAACACTCCACTGAGCTACATCCTTGGCTTCATTCTTTGGCAATTTTTTTTTTTCTTTTTAGGAAAAGATAACATGTATCTGAGGCACCTTCTAAAGGCAAAAAGAGAAGTTTTTTAATGTAATTTTTAATTGATAAAATAACTGTAAATATAGAGGGGGGAAACGTGATATTTCAATACATGCATATAAGGTATAATGTTTAAATCAGGGTAATTAGCATACTTCAAACATTTTTTGTTTGTCAAGATGAAGAGTGATACCTGGAACTTTCTTGCCTTTGGTGGAGACCCAAAAGCCCATGAGTCTACATGTGGATAAAGCTATGTTGTATATTTGAGGCAAAAAACAATTGTTACACAAGAATGAAGAAATTTGGATCCTGTTAAATATTTTCCTATTTTTTCCTGGGATTTTCAAGACATAAGACATTACTTTAGAAGCTTAGGTTTTTGCATTTTATGTGTTTTTGTCATTATTGTCTTTTTGTTGTCTAGATTTTTGTAAAAAGAGGCTTTGCAATCAGATTTTCAAGGATTTCTGGCTACAATTATTGACAGGCAAGAACCAAGGATGGGATATGTATATCTAGAAGAATAATTTGAAGAGGGGTCAGTGATTTCAAGAGAAGGAAAGAAGAAGGAGAAGGGACAGGGAGTTAACTTTGAGCATATAGAAAGTGCTTTGCTTTTGTCTTTTGCTATTCCTCAGTAACACTGCAATTTTATCATAATTATTCCTGGATTACGGATTTAAAAAAAAAAAAGAAATAGCTAAGAATAAGATATTGAAACTAGGGTCCCACAGTTAATAGCATCTGGGTGCCTTGCCCAAGTCAGAGGGCAGCATCCTTGTTCTTTGTAAAAACAGCAAAAGGAAATGAAACCTCGTCACAGAGTAAGTTGCATTTTCCACCAAAGGATTGTAATTTCCAACTTCTTTGATCATCTGTTTTAACTTTTTAAAAACAATTTCTTTATGCCAATTTTTAATTAATTTATCATAGTAAAGCTTTTCGTTTGGCCCTGAAATTCACGTTATGTTCCATGCCTATTAGATTGAATATCTCATTCACTTACTGAAGTTTTTTTTATTCCTAATTAATTTTGTGTGTTTATGTTGTTTTCCATTTTATTTTTGCCATGTGATGTTAAACAGTACAAGAACCTTCCTAAATCATTTTCAGAAACATATGCAATCAATGCCCATGGCTAAATTTATTTGCTTTCACTGAAAGAATAATGTTAATGTCAAGTGTGTGTGTTTCCCCCCTTAGGATCTGTTTTAATGACCCTATCTTTAGGTAATCCATGACTTTTGACTGCAAACCAAAGTGAATTGCTTTGCCTTACACCATTGTAAGAATCCATTCAGCCAGAAGAGGCCAATAAGAGAATCCAAATTAATGATGTTTGCATTGATTTGAGAGCGAGTCTAAATTGCTATAATGGAAATGCCTACACTTTCTCAAATACTCTTGTACTGGCATTTGAAAAGCAGTGTAACTGTTTTCTCAATTCATTTCCAGTTGTTTCAGGAAGGAAGGAAGATAACAGCTCCCTTTTTTATTACTTGCATAATACCAGATACTTTGCTAAATATAAGGCACAGATTTTTCTCAATAGACTATGTTCTTTCATTAGTTTTTGCTACTTCTTTGCTCATCTGTGTTTCCTTATGAAAAAGTTTTAGCCTAATGCTACAAAGACATATCTGAATGTGAAATACAGGGGTTTGATGGTGATTCTCTTAACAAATCCATTTTATACTCACCATTATTTCTTCTGTGATATTTCTGAGTATCAATGGATACACAAGCAGGTGGTGGATGCTTTCACTGACAAAAAGAATTTGGGGTAGCACTTGAACTTTCAGGTTGTTTTGTAATTAGGAATTCGTCAATGGAGTCTCCGCTTCTTGAAGGTGGGTTCAGCAAGAGATTTGAGGATGTGTTTAGGCCTTGGAGCAAAAATAGAACTGATAAAATCCTTGACAGAGGACACATACTGATTAATTAAAAAGTTGATCAAGAAATTTTCAATATAATCAGATAATGGGTATCATCTTTTCTCCCTTTCTTACACCAGGCTATGGTTTTGATGAGGGGCACTGAACCACATGAAATTGTTGATTCTCTTCAGTTTTCATGGACCCTCTCTATTTATCTTTTCTGCATTCTGACTCTCCCTCTGTCCTTTGTTTATTTTTATTTATTTTTTATTGAACACCATTTGGTTCGGTGACTACAACTGACATCCTAATAGAGGGTTCTGCTTTTACTACAGATGATTTCTCCATGTGTTACTTTAGATACAAACAACAATTATAAAAAATCTTTTACTTCTAAGCCTGTTCCCTAAAGACAGAGTGGTTTTTAGGGCTGCTTCTATAAGCAATTGTTATGGCTTAGATTAGATGCACTCCCAAAAGCTCAAGTGTGAGACAGTGTAAGAAAGTTTAGAGGTAAAAAATGATTGGATTATGATAGCTCTACTCTAATCAGTGTATTCATCCCCTGATGGGGATTGACTGAGTGGTGACTAAGGGCATATAGGGTGTGGAAGAGAATGGATCTTCAGAGGTATACCTTTGGGGTATATATTTTATCCTTGTTGAGTGGAGTTCTCTCTCTGTGCTTCCTGAAGCCATGTTCCCAGCTGCCTGCCTCTGCCATATCCTTCTACTGTGATATTCTACTTCTCTTCTGACCCTGAAGAAAGGAGTTAGCCATCTATGAACTGAGACCTCTGAAACTATAATCTCCTAAATAAGCTTTTCTTCCTTTGACCTCTCGTCAGGTCTTTTGCTCACAGAAGTGAAAAAAAGCTAACTAAAAGAGCTGTATCTATTAAAAATGAAAAATTTTTTAAAAAGTTGATAAGTGATTCTAGCATATTGGATAGAGGTGGGACTCAGTGAGTGGAAATTTGCTATGACTATCCCCTTTCATGCATGATGAAATTGGCTTCCTGGCTAATGGGTCCTTCATGAGTTGATACAATTGTTATTCATTAGAGATGAAAATATATCTCAGGGCTATCAGATATCTGAGCTCTTAATAATTAATTATAATATTTAAATTTCCAGGGAGAGATGATGCAAATGATTTGATATCTAATGGAATTTGAGTTTCTCTAGACTATAAATGTGGTGAAGACTTATGTCTTAAGGCTTTGAAGATTTCTTCAGATCTAATGTCTTAAACACAATTTTTAATAAGGGGTGCTAAACCTGCTGAGATTGAGTATTGTTCTGGAATAAGAAAGAGTTTCTTTTTCTGGGGATGCACAATTGCAGCACCCAGATGACTTATCTCTGAGCCAGTCTAAACCTTCTTCACAAATGAGGAAGATATATTTGGTTAAATGTTTCATGAAGCAACAACATTATCTATGTCTTTCACATTGTGCCAGTGTTTTAGTACCTTATACCCCTGGCATTGTGTGTAAAAGTGGTTACAGAATAACGGTTTAAGTTTAAATACGTTGTGAATGTATTTGTATCTATCTCTACGTATCTAATTTGACAGTTTGTCAGAAAATGAGTCATTTCAACTTACAAACTGGCCAGTCAGTCCATTAAAAGAAACATTTAGATTTTAAGAAGTAGTTGACTATTTATATACAAAAATTTAAAAAAAAATATGATGAGCAATTTCTAACTCTGGTGCTGATTTATTATAGAATGGAGATGTGGTGGTGTCCAATGGAGACATCATTGTTCTCCCTTCATGGCTCCATTCATTATTTTCTACAGAACTCTGGGACCCCCTGCACATAGACTAAACTCATGTTCCCATTTCTTTTTAACTGTATACATGCATTTTCTGCTAAATTGTCTAAGCTTAGGCTTCCCAGAGTTATCTGCCAAAATATTTTGGCTTTTGATATTATTTATTTATTTATTGTAAAATGAAATGCCTGACACAATTAATCTTATAATTAAAGAGTTTATTTAGCTCAACCAGGAGGTTCAAAGTTTCAGATTGCGCAGCCCTGTTAGATTGACCTTTGGATAGGGTGACAGATGGCAGGCATCCAGTCATAGGGGGAGCATGTACAGGACCATATGTTCACTTCTTGAATCAGAAAGCAGAGAGGTGGGTAGAGCCAGGCTCAGGCTTCTGTATCAACTCTCTTCCAAGAATGACCAAAGTGTGGCACAGAAACTAACTTATTTCCTTCCAACATCTGTCCCCTCTACTCACTGGCCCAAGGACCTCTCACTAGGCGCAGCTTTACAGGTTTCATCATTTCCCATTATTGACACCCCAGGGACTAACTCTTCCACCCGTGAACCCTGGGGAACAGACCAGATCAGAACCATTGCAGGCACCAACCAGTTACTTGAGTTCCAGCACAGGGGTAAGTCATAAACTTCAAGTCTGAAGAATGCCCTTGAACTCTTAAGTAATAACTCAGTATTTGATAGACACATAGATTCCATAAGAGAAAAATAAACCAATTTGTTGTAATTTTCTCTACTTCCACAGGATATTGTCTGTGCAGAAAGAAAGGGATGGAAATAGTGCAGAGGTATTGGAAACAGTTATTAAATAGATGAGTACTAAGAAGAAATTTTCTATTGTCTGTCAAAGCCCTCTGGTGTTGCCAAGTCATTTTAGGTCTGACGTTTGAGAGAGACAGTGCTGCTTTCTTCAAAGGCTCACAAAGGAAAAAAAAATCAACTTTCCAACATCTAAAGAACAGAGGGAGAAGGTAATGATGAGAAAATATTTGTGTTTTTCTCAAATCAAAGAGAAATTTGAAAGTATTAATAAAAACTCTCCCTAGGAGACTCCATCTTATTAATACTAACAGGTTGACAGAATGATTTAGTGTTCTTATTCTATTTCATTTGAAAATGTGAAAGGATAAAGTCTTAATAGTTAAGGTGATCCAGTTTGTTTTTGTAACTCTTTTGTATACGTGTGTTTTTTTTTTTTTTTTCAAATCTAACTCAGGGAAAAGATGTATAAATTCACTCTGCTCTGGTACACAGGTGCAGATCATTAAAATATGTGCAGCCTGACTGAATCATATTGGGTAGATTACTGATGGGTTTGTTTACAAAGAAAAGTGTCTTTCATCTCAATGATATCCTTGTAGATATGCAGCCTACATGAGGATTTATATTATCACCTCTCTTCCCCACACACACACAGAGAAAATTATTTGTCCCTTTGCATTAGCACCAAACAAGAATGTTTATATCACATCTGCTAATGGATGATTTTCAGAAAAAGATAAAATCATGAATCTCATAAAGAGATTAACAAATATATGATAAAAATTGAGTGAACTCTTTATTAAGGAAGGGACTGATAAAATGTTACAATTAGTTCAAAAGGGAATGCCCAGAATAGACATGTTTTAAATGGGAAATGTTAAAATGTGCAAATAGAAGCAAACTGACTTCTATTAGTGAGGGAGGCAAATAAAATGAACCTTTACCAGAAAACAATTATGTTCATGCCTATTAAAAATCATTTCACATTTCAACGTGTTAACCTTGATGAGTTTCTTATAATTTTTGAATAGCTTGAAGTCAGTGAAAGACTAGATTCAGATAACCAATAGGGTTGTATGTTTAAAGGTACATAGTTGTCCAGCTACAGTACACAGAAATCTTTTATAGTAGTTTCACATTTTCTTATAAATTCTAATGCTTGGTTGACATGCTAGCTACCTCTCTTTAGTTTCTTCATACTGGTAGGTCTTTTCTGTTCTCAGTAGGAACTGGGGCAAAAATGGTGCCTGGAACTACTATTGTCTGTACTTCGTTCAATATAAAGAAATAGATTATTAATTAGCCTCAGAAATAAAATTATGAACATTGGGTGTTATTGCCAATCTCCATGATCATTTGAACTGCATAACATCTTGCCCAGTAATTAAAAATGTGCTTGTAAGCCTTGGCCAGAATAATGCTTGTTTTGTTGGGTGGAACTGGTTAATGGTAAACATTCTCAGCTTTGTTTCATCACATGACCTTAGTTGATGCTCTAAGAGAATTTTATTAGTGAAAAGATGCATCTTTTGATCCCAGGTTGGCTTAACCATCTAAAACAACATAGGTGGAAATATGACTCCAGAAAAACTTAGATTTAAATCCAACTCACTTGCTTTGCCTCTTAGAGAATGTGTAATCCTAGATCAAGATGTTAATTTCTAAGACTTAATTTTCTCATTATTTAAATTGAGATAATACTGAAACCCAGGATTTCCATGAAGATTATATAACATATGAATAGCTTAGTCTAACGAGACAAGCAATACCCTTTACTTTCAATTCCCTTCTTTCCAATTTTAATCTAAAAAAATTTAAAAATCAAAATGAAGACTTAAACTCTGCTGAATGCAAGTTCAGACCCCAAATTAGCCAGAATATTTATAAAACTGATTCATTTAAAACAATAATTTTAATATAAAAGGTTAGTGTTTAAGAGCACATTTAACTTGAAAACTAAAAATGATTTTTAAACTTAGAGCAACTTTTTCAGACTTTTCCTCTTTCCCTCAATGATTAAAAAAGCTTTAGAGTATGCAAGAATTTTCTTTCTTTCCGTGTATTAGAAAACACAATGCTAGAATATTTCTAGAATGCCAAGGTTTAATATCCCATTTCAACATTCAGACAGAATACTCAGTATACATGCAGAGTTGGGTCTTACACCTTCATATATCATTCATATCTGAAAATAGAAACTAAAAATCAGTCCCCTGAAATGTATAACTATATGGAAAAGAGTAGTATATATGATATTTTCTTTGACAATCTCAAATGGATGTATTTATTTCCACGTATATGATGTCTTTTCATTTACGGCATGGAATAAGCCTTTCTGCTGAAATAGTTAAAAAAAAAGAGAGAGAGAGAGAGAACATGGTGGGTGTGCACTTTAATATGGGTTTAAACCATTTTTAATGTCTCAGAAACATAGTGAGTCAGAAATGAATTTTAGTGTGCTTATGTTTTTATGCAACCCCATAATTATGTTTCCCTTAAAAGTTGTGTCTGCTGAGGATTGAAAGTACTTGGAACAACTAAAATTAATATGCTATTTGTCAATTATTTGTCAGAGCACAATTTTGTTACCTTCTTTTCTCCTTGTTATCGCCTACTATATAAAGAAAAAAGGAATATAAGCAAAAATAAATGAATTGATCATGTTTTTTGTTCAATTTGAAAAGTGTTGGAATAACAAGAAATTAAATTCTGAAATCCCCACCAATGTGTTTATTGGCTTCCATGGAGATTTTGAGGTCATTGTACATAATCCTTCTGTGGAAGGTTTTGTAGATATTCAGAAATCCCCTCTAGGATCCATTCACCAGAAAAAAAAAAGTATCTCTGAATTTTACTTCAGCCAACTCTAATCCACCATAATTTGGAGCCCAGAATTCAGTAGACTGTATTATGAGCACTTCAGCATTTAGAATCCTCTCATAACAGCTAAAATAACAACTAGACTGAGGCTTTATTCTGGTGAGACCTGGCTGATACTCATGTGACCAGCTTTCTTGGTCATATTGCTTTATGGGTTGATCAGGAGTAAACCAACTCCTATTTCCTTTTCATTGGTCAAAATTAGCAATTAATGTAACAGTATAAAAAGTCAACATTTGTTTCTTAGAGACCTGATTATAGGTTGTGTTTACCTTTTAGAAAATTCACCCATATTTTGCTTAATACAGAAAAAAATACCTGCATTTCAAAATTAGTTGTATTACATATCAATAAAACCTCAATAATATTAAGAATAATTTTAGAACAAGGGCAATGTAGAATGGAAGAAACTTTGCATTATCTTTTAGTTATCCTTGCTCTATTTTTTAAAGGAAGAAATACACTCCAGATATATGTACTGATGAATGATAAAAGTCATGAAGAGTCACAAACATATTCCTGAACTATGCAGCTGTGGAATGAAGCTTGTGCAGAACAGCACTTCACCTGCCCCCTTCTTTACCTGTATTCTGATGTTATTATTATTAATGTTTATTATCATTGGCATTCCCAATTGCTTATGCCAGATATTTCACAACTTTTCCTAATACCTCCTTCAATATTTATATCCCAACCAGTAAAAGTTTGGATCTTGATCATATTCTTGTATATCTTTAGAAATTGTTCACTTCTCTTTTACTCCCACCTATTCACTCTGGCCTAAACTATGAGCCCTGCAGAAAAGGCTGGCACACTCTACCTTTTACTTAATTGTCAATCATGCAGCCAAAATAATCCTCAAAATTTGATCATGTTAATCCAAACTACTGCCTTACTCTGCCACATGCATACTCACACACATGCACATGCAAATATGCATTCCTTTAAAAGGTTCCTCTTAGGAATTATTAAATATATTCAATGGCTTTTTGTTGCACAAAAACCTAACCTCTATGAATCTCTCTTACCTCTAAAATTACTATATCTAAGCACATATATCTATCTTTTAAACAACTGGCCTCAAAATAGAGTTTTAATGTTATAGTTCACAGCAAAATTCCTGAGATTTACCCTGTTTTTAATGCATGCATTAGTTTAACATGTACTTCAAACTTACAAACCAGAGTCACCTTTGCTGGAACTGCATGGAGTTCTAATAGATGTTAAGAATGAAATTTACCAATGTACATTAGAATAGTATTGATTTAATTTTAATGTAATAAGAATAATCTGGGATGAAGCTTCTGATTCAACAATTATAGTATGGAGACTGAGATTCTACATTTCTGACAAGTTCCTAGGTGACATTAGTGCTGTAGGCCCACAGAACTCTGAGTAGTAAGATGTCAGAGTTTCTTCTTTGAGTGTGTATTTGATAGTCATCCATAGTCTCAAAGTGGGGGACAGGGATTCTAGGATTCAAAAATCTTACTTCTTGGCAGACTTTGGGAAGTTACTTAAATTCTCTCAGTCTCAAGTTTCTGTAAAATGATGATCCCTACCTCATACAAATGTTGTGTAAATTCAAAGAATATATATGCACAGTGCTTTTTATAGGCTTTATGGTTATTCATAAATGTGACCTGCACATATTAAGCCTTCATTATTATTATGCTAACAGTGTCGTATGATATAAAACAAAACAAAAAATAGTAAAGATTACCACTCACAAACAAGTGACCATATTCAGAGAAAGAACATGCATAACTATGCAAAAATCTATGAGATCACATTCATGACAAACACCCTATTACCAATGTCATAAAAATATAATTACTTGTAAAATCAATCAAAATAAGATATTTATACCTCATATTAGTGAAGATTGAATTAATGAAGTTTTCTCTGGACTACATTATGTTTAAAGTCTATTAAGAGATGACAATTTGAAATAAAATTATAGATTCTAAAATTATATTTCTTTCCTAAAGCCCCTAAAAATTATTCCCAGGCTTCTTACAAAATTAATATTAATTTAGTAAATAAGCTAAAAATAAATACAACTATTATGTACAACTATAATTTATCAATAAATTTAAAACAGGAGCTAATATTTAGAGCTTTGCCAGCTGAAAGAAGTAGTTTTATTTTTTTCAGATACACTTAGATTTTGCTGAAGTAGGTATGTATAAATAAATTTAAATTGCTCTTAGATTTCAAATTATATTTTGCTTTTGGAAAAAAAAGCTCTTGCTTGAATATTTTTAGAAGTAGACTTGTTTGTCCAGTTGGATCAGATAACTGACAGATAGATTAAAATGCAAATGCACTTTGTTTCCTGAAATTACTATTTCTGGTTGAAGTTTTGGACTTAGAGTATTTATGATATGAACTCATTTGTATTGGCCTGCAAATTGACAGTGAAATCTGGGGTATGGAGGGGAATGCTTTTAATTAAATTTGAGATGAGTTGAAGGGAACAAGTTGGAAGGGAAAATGCCAGGAGACCTTCTAACTGTCTTCTTTTGTTTTAAGTTAGGAGGCATATGCTTCAATATTAAGATCATTGAAAATGATAATGTTTTTTTCATTAAAATGTCTATTCAATATACAACGAAATCCATCTTAATAGCAAAGCTCAATGCTGAGCTCATAAAACATACAGATGGTGTGTGAAATATGCATATATCATAAATTGTGATGTACATTATTAAACTGTAATGTCTGGAGTAATTTCTTTTAATTTTCCATGAAAAGATTTACTATTTTATGTAAATTAGATACAATATGCCTGACTAAGATAAAAGTTCAGCTTCTATCTTAGTTTAAGAAAAGAAAACAAAAAGCAGTGTGCCTAATGACGATGTGATGGTCTTGACTTCTTACAATTCAGTTAAGTTTTATTTCTATGCAATTTAGTTTGGGGAGTATGTGGAGAAATATTGAAGACAGTGAGATGCTTCCTGACCAATCCTGTTCCTCTTGGCCATGACCTGTCTTTGTCAGTTAAGCTACAGAAAGACATTTGAAAGGAAACAAGGAAGCATTGGGTGAGAAATGTGGGATAATGGAGGCCAACGGGACTCTTGTTGTGCATTGAGAGGTGTGTTGTGGAGGAATTTAAAAAATCATTTTGTGTCGAGGGAGAAGAAAACAAATTATATCTATCAGCATGCTTACAAGAAATAGTTATTTCTAATCAGGTTTTCTCTCTTGTTTAAAAGGTTGCTTCTTTTTTTATACTTTTAGTGTATATAGTGTATGAGAAATCTGTTCATACAGAAAAAGATAATGAATGCAAGATAGGTTTTAAGGTCACATTACTTTGCTTCATGATTAGACAGTGATATTACCCACAGGGGACACATGGTGGTATCGTAGGAACATTTTCACTGTCACACTGTTGGGACAGTGTTACTGGCATGTGGTGGGTAAAGGTTAGGGCTGCTGTTAGACAGCCTGCAATGTCCAGGACAGCTTCTCACAGCAAGGAAGTCTGCCACTCACCCTGTAAACAGCACTGAGACCAGAAATGCTGTTTTAGGGTTAGGAAGTACTAACTGCTTGTTTTTTCTTGTTGTTGTTTATTATTTTTTAACAGAAATAAGTCTAATTTTACTAACTGTGGTTATTCTATCCATCTTTTGTCTTTCCCATTCCCTTCAGAATTGGGAAGTCAACTATTTTTTTGTCCTGTATCTAATCATCATTTAAAGGCCCACTTGCTCATTACAAATAGCCCAAACAAAGAGAATAGGTTGATTTTTCTAAGGAACTGTTTGAAATAGGCCTTTGTATTTTATATTTTGTAGGAAAAATGGATGCATCCTTGGCCCTCTAGGGGGAGAATGCCTGAGTATTAATTGTGATTCTGGACGTCTCATCTGTGGAAATGGCCAATACTTGAAATGTCTTCATAGGGTTATTTACAAGGATTAATTGAAATAAATCAGGCAAAACACTTAGAATTGAACCTGGCATAGGGTAAATGCTGGAAAAGTGCTGAGGATTTCTAGGAAAAAAATAATCCTGATCATGATTCTGTTTATCCACAAATTCCTCAACATCTGTGCTAATATACAAATACTTTCGTAGACACTTGAGTTCTTTTTAACCTCTCTTGGGAGAGGCCAATTGGAAATCATAGAGTAATAGTGAATTTTGTGACTATAAATACAGTGAACAAATCTGCTATATTAGCTAGAATTTGACATTACTGAAGATTATTGAAAATTCTCTGCCAAGAGAATAATAAAAATTAGGATATATTCAATGTAATTTTTTTTACAGAACTAACTTACATTGGTTACATTATACAATGTGATAAATCATTATTCCTCTTGGTGACCTTTTTACATATTTTGTGGAATGTGATTTTTGTACTTCATATCCATGTTTCATATTACATGAATATATTAAAAATATTACTATTGGGTAAAAAGATAACCATTTATTCAACAAATGGCATTGTGCTAAGTGCTAGGAATACAGAGTGGAGTGAGACAAGATCCAACTGTGTACCATACACAATTTAGTTTGGAAGAGAGAATTACAGAGAAACATTAGTGTGTTAAGCAGTGTGCTAGACAGGTGAACTAAGGGCTACTGTTAAAACACATAATTTGTGAACTACAATAAATTAAACACATAAAAGAGGAAATAATTTTAAGTATCAAATATAGAAGTAAGAGAAACTTGTTTTATGCTTCTGTTTAATTATATATAAATTCCTATAATGATGGCCAGAGATACTAGAGATGGAATTTGATTAACTTATCTACATTTTACATTTAACTTTACCTATTTTGAGTTTCAAAGACCTAAGTAAGAAGTTACCAGTCATAGAAATCTGTGTAACATTGTTCTCAATCAGAATAGTTTTTTTTTAAAAGCCATTCAGCTTTTATATAAGGAAATATAAACACCTTATGAAAGAAGAGTGAAGCTCTGGGTTTCCTCTTACATAACCACAATCCTGAAGGTATTGGCTACATTTATGTGTACCTCGCCTTAAGAGTTATAAACCTGTTGAGGAGATAGAGAATATGCAAATAGTACAGTGAACACGGATAATTCAATATGGAAGTTGGTAGAGAAAACTGGACATAATATAACCTAAGTAAAAGAAGTCATATAAGGTAACATAAAAATTATTTCTCAATGATATAAGAGATATTAGATCACAGATAATATACAATGTATATGATAGAAATGGAATAATAAGGCTGCAGTAGTTGTTTCATTCTATATATTAAAATTAATAAAAGGTTCCATCATATTCAATGAGCTGTCTTGGGAAGCAGAGTGTTCTTTCCCACTAGAGATGTTTGTGCATGAGGTCCAGTACTTTTGGTGGGATTTGTACATTATCTTGAGTGTTATGAAATACTGTTCTTTCCAACATAGTGAAATTCTGACTTTAAAATGGGAAACTGAATTAATTTGTACCTGATGAATGTTACTAATGAAATTTAGGAGTGGATTGAATGTTGAACACTATTCTCAGCTGTATTCAACTACAGAGAAATAAAATTACACCACTGGTGACCCATGGGTCCGTCACAGAAATGAGATGTCTATCTCATGAGGCTATTAGAGTCAGCAAAAAAATTAAATAATGACAATTAAAGGGTGGCTGGCTTCCCTAACTAATGAAAGTTCAATATCTTCTAATTATATCAGTGGCACAGTATGGTTGCAAAATATGACTTAGTGGCTCTAATGCAGTACTGTAATGAGTCTCTCATTTTGGCTCTCTGTGTTGTATGCCTTTAAATCTCTTGGGTATATATGAAATATGCCATTGCCAAAGGACAAGAAACTCCATGTGTATGACATGGTAGAGGAAAGTGGCTGCTTAGGGAACAAAAGTATTTTAAAAATTCAATTTATTTCAGCAAGTATTTATTACCATTTCCTCTGTACCATTCTCTGTTCTAGATACTAGAAATAATACAAAGATCAATAAGGTATGAAACTTGCCTGCAAGGTGCACACTGTTTAGTGGGTGAGTAAAATGTGTAAAATAACTGTTACAAAGTGGGAAAAGGGTGTTAGAGGAACTATGTGCAAAAAAACTATGAGATGCACATAAAACTGTCTGATGTGCTAGTGATTAGTGATGGCAGTATAAAAGGACAAGTTCAAAAATCTATGCAGAGTAAGTTTCCTTTCTGCTGGGATACAGAGTTCCTCAGATAAAGTCTTATGGACACTGCAGAATGGGCACTATAAACACAGCTAATGGTGTGAGTGAAACTGTGGTTATGGTATTTCTGGGGTATTGGATATTGTTGTGATATGAATGCTGATGTGTCCCTCCCAACCTTATGTGTTGAAACATATTCTGCTATATGGTGGTAATAAGAGGTGGTCTTTGGGAGGTGAGCAGATCCTGAGGACTCTTTCTTATAAATGGGATTATAAATGAGGCCTGAGGATTATAAACTATGCCCTTCCCATGTGAAGACATAGTAAGAAAACATTCTGTCTATGAGAGGCAAAGCCAGCCTTGACAGGCACCTAATGGGGTGATAACTTTTTCTTAGTCTTTTTATTTACCAGAATTGAGAACAATAAATTCTGTTGTTTAGAAATTACCCAATGTAAAATATTTCATTATATCAGTCCAAATGGACTAAGACAGATGGCTATGGTGGTTAAGACCTGGAGGTGAAGCTGTAAGATTGGGTGGTATAGAGTCTATCAGGTATTTTAGTTTTTTTTTTTTTTTTCCCAATCATCTTTGCCTCCCTCAAGGAGAGAGGAAATCTACTTCACAGTAGAGTCAAATTATTTTCCATTTATGCTTCTAGAGTATTAATCTCTCCCCTGATTTTTTAAAAAAATCTATATTCCTTTGAGATGTATGTCATTCTGCAATATTGATCTCTGTACCTACAACCTCCACCTAGTTATGCCCACCTCTGTTTTCTGTCCCTTAATTTCCATTGTTTATAAAGCGCTTCAGCACCTGCTCTTGATAGTCTATTGAAGCATGCATCATTTTTTATTGTTTTCAGCCTTTCAGTTTCTGATACTCTGATTCCCAAAAGCCTGTTGTCCCCACTGTATTCACATAAGACATCAAATTCCTACTCTTAAACCTGTCACTTTTGTAAATTCTCCTCCTCCAAACACATTATTTCAAGCATTCTAAACTTTGCCCAAAGATTCCATTTTCCAAACTTGATTATGTCCAGTCCAACTCTTCTTTACCTCATTTCCACATCTATGCTATTTTCACTTCTACCTCTTAGCCCTTTAGTTCTACGGTTTCTTCATTTCTTGCTCTGTTACATATTACTTGGTTCATCTGTTAAAAAAAAAAAAAAAACATACTTGACAATTCTCTAGTCATTTGTTTCTACGGAGACAATGATAGTCCCAGTAATTGAATGAAAGCAAGTAAATGTGTAAATGGTTTAATTTTTTCTTGCTGCCAGAGAATGGCCCAGCACAATATACTGTATAACAACACAGAGAAGGGAGAGGTTTTCATAGACTCTGAGTGAAAAGTATTTCAGGGCCTGAGACATAAGCTGATGAAGTGAACCCACTTTGAAATTGCTACTGTAGGTTGGGACCATTGCATTTTAATAGATTGGTTTGGAAGAATAAATAACTGAAATTCATAAAAGTCACAGTTGGACTTGAAAATACATATGCATATTTCACTTTTTGCATACAAATAGAAATTTGCAAATAATATACCATAGCACTGAGAGTAATTTAGTTTTGACCATGTCTTATTACATTTCTAGCTATTATATTTTTATATGAACCTGCACATTGTAGATTTTACTTTGTAATTATCTTTTAAATCTATCTATTTCTATTTCCACAGCAATGATTCTAGACCAAATTCTTATCATAAATAGAGTATATGAGACCCCTGATATTCCAGTTTCCACCTTTTTTTCCCTTCCTGTTCATGTGCACACTATAACAGATTTCTTTTGTAAATGTCAGTCTTTCCATTTTACTCTTTGACTATTTCAATGCCTAAACATTCCTCTTCATGTGGACCCCTGTCTTCCTATTAGTCTGGATCTGGCATGTCCCTTGAAAGCACTACTGGGAAGTGTAGAATCTTGAGTGGCAGGGCTCAGTTGGAGGTCTTTAGGTAATTGGAGTGTGCCTTTGAAGAGAAGTGTTAGACCCTGGACTGGTCCTCATTCTCTTTTGCTTGCTGATCATGAGGTGAATGGTTTTGTTCCACCACACACAACCTCCATGATTTGTTGACTCACTGCAGGCCCCAAAGCAAGTGGCCAACCAGTCAACAGTTGGACCTTCCAAATATGTGAGCCCAAATAAGTCTTTTTCCTTTATCATTTGATTGTCTTGGATATTTGTTATATTAACAGAAAACCTACCAACACAATTCCTCTTTTTTTTCCCACTCTGATTTCTCTACAGACTCTTTGCCAGACTTGAGAGGTACCCTTTTCTTCTCTCATCTTCACATTTTCAGTTTTGCTCCTGAAAGGCTACATAACATCAATCTTTTCTCTCAGTTATTTCTCTGTTGCTCATCGATGTGTTCAGTATGAGAGAGAGAAAGAGAGAGAGAGAGAGAGAGAGAGAGAGAGAGAGAGAGAAGTTTATTTATTGAATATTTATTTATTTAATGAAGGGATGACCAAAGAATGTCTGTATATAAGACTGAGATTTATTGAGATATGGTATATTTTGTTGTTCTGAGGTACCCCTCAAATACACATATTTTAATGTTTTATTTATCAGGATGTATCTTAAAATTGATGATGTCTTACACAGTCACTTTCTGCAAGATGGCTTTCACATCATAGTTGCCAAGAGAGACACTATAGAAAATTGCTTTTACTGTTTACAAGTCAACTGTAACCACTTGACTTTTTATTCAATAAGCTACTAATGGTTAATTTGAAAAAGTAATAAAGTCCTGATTATTTTCTTCAAACTTTCTGTTGAAAGTGTGTAAAAAAGTTACAGTAGTGGCTTGAGAACGAATATAAGAAATTTTGGAGTATTTATTTTTTTTGCAAAGTACCACATTATCAAAACAAAGAAAGACATCACATGGAAAAATGTGAATATGATCTGAGTTGAAAAGTATTTAGAAGAGTAGAGAAAAGAATATATGTAAAATTTTATGTAAACCACAATTTTTTCTCCTAGTGTGTGTATGTATGTATGTATGTGTGTGTGTGTATATATATATATATTTATACTAG